>NC_092147.1:63959558-64259558 GCF_045791955.1 Oncorhynchus clarkii lewisi
CTAATTGCTCACTCAAGGATACCACCTTGCATCTGATGGACTCTGGAAGTTCCCGGTGTCTACATCCCCGAGAGGTTCTGAGCTTACCCGAGTTCCTCTAAGTGCCTCCGAAGACTGACGATTTACCTCTTCCCGAGCCGATGCTGCTCAGCAGGGTTCTCTCCAGCCGAACGCGTACGCAGACTTAACACCCAGAGTTGTCTGTATTGCGGTACTGTCGGTCATTATGTGTCTACCTGTACCTTCAAGAGACCTAACTCATTGGTAGGAATGAGTACTCTGGTGGGTCCTAAAGACAATTTAGCTTCTCCCACTACTCGCCCCCCTCTCCCTGCCACCCTGCTGTGGGGCGACCAGTCCAAATCTCTCCAGATACTCATTGACTCGGGTGCCGATATGAGTCTTATGGACGTTACCCTGGAGTCCGAGCTGGGCATCGCCACTCTACCCTTCCCCTTTCCCGTGAATGTTAAAGCTCTGGACGGGCATTTTATAGGCCTTGGTCACCCACCATATCACCCCAAACAACCTACAACTGTCGGGGAACCACAGTGAGATGATCCAATTCCTGCTAATTGAGTCTCCGCAGGTTCCTGTGGTATTGGGATTCTCATGACTCCAGCGACACAATCCCTTGATTGACTGGTCTACTGGTGCTATCGTGGGCTGGAGCTGTTCTGCCACACTGATTGCCTGAAATCAGCTCTGCCTGCCCTGGGACGTCTTCCTGGGGGCTTGGAAATTGCCCATGATCTCTCCGCCATTCCCACAGAGTACCAGGACCTCCGGGAGGGGTTCAGTAAGGCTTAGGCCAATTCGCTTCCGCAACACCAACCGGTACCCAAAGATGTTAAGCCGGATGCCCTGGCATACCACTATAGCCTCGCGGCTACACCCCCGGAAATCGAGTCCTTTCCCCCCCTGCTCCAAGATCATTATCACCTCTGCTGTTCATCCTCTGTTGCCCCGTACCCTCCGTATACTTCCTACTTTTCATGCATCGATATGTTAACCTGTGTCTCACAGCTCTTTGTCTCCTGTTACTCTGGATTATCGACCCCTGCCTGCCTTGACCTGTCTATTGCCTGCCCCTGTTGCTGTAATAAACATTGTTACTTCAACACAGTGTGCACTTGGGTCTTACCTGAAACGTTATACTGCGGAAGGCCTTACAATAGTCAAAGTCCCCTAAATGTGAACGACTATACAGACAAGCTATTTGTGACAACTTCACCGCATGTAACATAACATATACCATGGGTAGACATTGTTTTGCTTGTATTAGACAATAGAAAACTTTGGCTTTACATCTTGCCTTTGAATTGTGGTTGTAAACAACAGGCATCAGTCTTAGAATCAGTCTGCCTACTTGGCAGGGTCTGTATCCAGTAACCAAAGCCCAATGGCAGACTCAGATACCTCCAGTCTCAAATTTGGCAAGAACACATACACAATCTCTGGCATACTTTATACATTGAAACACACGACAGACACACAGACAGACGTACGTATGTACGTACACATACTGGCATATACAGTACAGTCAAACACACACAAACTATAATTCCATGTCCACTCTCTGAGTGACCTGGAGAGGAACATGCAGATAAAATAAAATAAAATAATATTTGTCACATGCGCCGAATACAATATAGACCTTAAGGGCTTACCTACAAGCCCTTAACCAACAATGCAGTTCAAGAAATAGAGTTAAGAAGATATTTACTAAATAAAATAAATACAATCAAAAAGTAACACAAGAAAATTACATAACAATAACGAGGCTATATACAGGGGGTACCGAGTCAATGTGCAGGGGTACACGTTAGTCAAGGTAATTTGTAAAGTGACTACGCATGGATAATTACCAGTGAGTGGCAGCAGTGTAAAAACAAAGGGTGGGGGGGCTTAATGTAAATAGTCTGGGTTGCTTAATTGTTCAGCAGTCTTATGGCTTGGGGGTAGAAGTTGTTAAGGAGACTTTTGGTCCTAGACTTGGTGCTCCGGTACCACCTGCCGTGCAGTAGCAGAGAGAACAGTCTATGACTTGGGTGACTGGAGTCTTTGACCAATTTTTGGGCCTTCCTCTGACACCGCCTAGTATAAAGGTCCTGGATGTCAGAAAGCTTGCCCCCAGTGATGTACTGGGCAATACGCACTATCCTCTGTAGAGCCTTATGGTTAGATGCCCAGAAGTTAACATACCAGGTTGTGATGCAACCGGTCAGGATGCTCTCAATGGTGCAGCTGAATAACTTTTTGAGGATCTGAGAACTCATGCCAAATCTTTTCAGTCTCCTAAGGGGGAAAAGGTGTTGTGTTGCCCTCTTCACGACTGTCTTGGTGTATTTGGACCATGATAGTTTGTTGTTGATATGGACACCAAGGAACTTGAAACCCTCGACCCGCTCCACTACAGCCTGTCAATGTTAATGGGAGCCTGTTCGGCCTACCTTTTCCTGTAGTCCACGATCAGCTTTGTTTTGCATCACACTACCAGGTCTCTGACCGCCTCCCTATAGGCTGTCTCATCGTTGTTGGTGATCAAGCCTACCACTTTTGTGTCGTAATGATGGTGTTGGAGTCGAGCTTGGCCACGCAGTTGTGGGTGACAGGAGGGGCCGAAGCACGCATGTTGAGGAACAGCTTGGCAGATGTGTTTTTTTCCCTACCCTTACCACCTGGGGGCAGCCCATCAGGATGTCCAGGATCCAGTTGCAGAGGGAGGTGTTTGTTCCCAGGGTCCTTAGTGATGCGCTTTGAACAGCATTCTCTTTTTTTGGGGGGGGGGGGGATTTTACCCCTTTTTCTCCCCAATTTCGTGGTATCCAATTGTTGTAGTAGCTACTATCTTGTCTCATCGCTACAACTCCCGTACGGGCTCGGGAGAGGCGAAGGTTGAAAGTCATGCGTCCTCTGATACACAACCCAACCAAGCCGCACTGCTTCTTAACACAGCGCGCATCCAACCCGGAAGCCAGCCGCACCAATGTGTCGGAGGAAACACCGTGTACCTGGCCACCTTGGTTAGCGACCAAGCCCTCCCTAACCCGGACGACGCTAGGCCAATTGTGCGTCGCCCCACGGACCTCCTGGTCGCGTCCGGTTACGACAGAGCCTGGGCGCGAACCCAGGGACTCTGATGGCACAGCTGGCGCTGCAGTACAGCGCCCTTAACCACTGCGCCACCCGGGAGGCTTGAACAGCATTCTCACACAGGTGTTCCTTTTGTCCAGGTGGGAAAGGGCAGTGTGGAGTGGAATTGAGATTGCATTGTCTGTGGATCTGTTGGGGTGGTTTGTCGAATTGGAGTGGGTCTAGGGTTTCCGGCATGATGGTGTTGATGTGCGCCATGACCAGCCTTCAAAGCACTTCATGGCTACTGACGTGAGTGCTATGTGGTGGTAATCATTTAGGCAGGTTACCTTTGCTTTCTTGGGCACAGGCAATATGGTGGTCTGTTTGAAACGTATGTATTACAGACTCGGTCAGGGAGAGGTTGAAAATGTCAGTGAAGACACTTGCCAGTTGGTCCGCGCATGCTTTGAGTACACGTCCTGGTAATCCCTCTGGCTCTGCGGCTTTGTGAATCTTGACCTGTTTAAAGGTCTTGTTCACATTGGCTATGTAGAGTGGGATCACACAGTCATCTGGATCAGCTGGTGCTCTCATGCATGCTTCAGTGTTGCTTGCCTTGAAGCATGCATATAAGGCATTTAGCTCTTCTGGTTGCCTCGCGTAACTGGGCAGCTAGTGTCTGGGTTTCCCTTTGTAGTCCGTAATATTTGTAAAGCCCTGCCACATCCGAAGAGCGTCAGAGCCGGTGTAGTAGGATTCAATCTTAGTCCTGTGTTGATGCTTTGCCTGTTTAATGGTTCGTCTGAGGGCATAGCGGGATTTCTTAAAAGTGTCCGGATTAGTGTGCCGCTCCTTGAAAGCGGCAGCTCTAGCCTTTAGCTCTGTGCCGTAATAAAACTTTGTTCTGTACCTTCTGCTTCCTGCGCCAGACTCCGCACCCACTACGCCTAAAGTGCGTAACAATGCCATGCAGAGGATATGGTGAGAGCAGGGACAGGGCAGCAGGACAGGATAGGATTGGTGGCAGGGACGAGGGCAAGGTCCGGGTCAGGTGTAGTATAGCAGACTGGGATGGGGGCTGTTTGTTGACCTCAGGGTGATAGACAGACACTTCGCAGACAGTAACCCAAACCTAGTCCAGCAAGAGAACAACCCGTTGCATCAATCAAACCATCCCTTTCCCCCTCCACCCTCCAGCGTTTTCCCTCCCACAAAGCATCCTATCCCAACCCCCACAGCCTGGGCCCAGGCTTCCTCCAGTAGAGCAGTCCCTGACAGGCTGAGACTTGTTGTTGAAGCTCCAGTCAGTCAGTCCCACACCAGGCAGGTCACCCGTGATACAAGTCAGTATTCGACATCCATTCATGTTTGAGGACGTTAGGAGATGAGGTGGAAACCAGTCACTAGGGGCAACAGTGAGTGCTGTAAGCATCAGCTTCTGGTTCCAAAGATTGCATGTTTGAATCCAGCGATAGAAAGTTGTTTTTGATATTTTTGTTTTAAGTCTATCCCAAACCTTTACCTTAACCATTTGGAGTTAATGCCTAAACTTAACCTTAAACACTTTGAAATTTGACGTTTGAGAAACATGGATGCAATTCGAATTCTGTAGTGAGACTGTGAAAGCTTGATGCCCACACACTCCGATGCCCACACACTCTTCTACCCCCAGCTCACCTCCCCACACATCCCTAGCCTCCTAAGCCTTACAGAAAGCCTGCTACCTGTCACCCTACACCCACACTTTACACTCACCCACTTCCCCACACCCATAGCAGATCAGCTAACAGACAGCACCGCCAACACACACACACATATGATATGAACACACACACATAAACGCGAGCACACACACAGACACACACACACACACGGACAAACGTACACAAACGCACAGGCAGGCTCCTCCAATGCAAACAGACAGGCTGGTGCATGACAGCACAGCTATTCCAGAGTAGGTAAACAAGGTTCTCAATGGTCCTACACCTCGTCTCTCACACACACACACCTCTGACTGAGACAAATCACGGTAGAGTAGAATGACCGGTCTCCATCTACACACATTGAAGCTCATACAGTAGAGTGAGGGGTGTTAAACGATAGTATTTTAGGTACAGTAACGAGTCTGGAGGACACATTGGAACAAAGAAACCCTGGAGAGATCACATTAAGATTCATATAGGGTACTGGAATGTCTTGGTCCATAGCCCTACATTCAGAGCCTACTACCCCATCTACCAGCTCTCACAGTCTCACGTCAGAATTAGATGTTCATCTGTGTGTCTCATATGTCAAAATTTCGAAGTTGTTCCAAACTTCTAATTGGAAGTGTTTAAGGTTACATTTAGGCACTAACTCTGAATGGTTAAGGTAAGGGTCTAGGTTTGGAATAGCCTTCAAACACAAATAAAAAAAATAAAATAAAAGCAAACCTCCCTTTTTCAGAACCCTGTCTTTCAAAGATAATTCGTAAAAATCCAACTTCACAGATCTTCATTGTAAAGGGTTTAAACACTGTTTCCCATGATTGTTCAAAGAACCATAAACAATGAATGAACATGCACCTACAGATAAGTCATTAATAAGACACTAACAGCTTACAGACGGTAGGCAATTAAGGTCACAGTTATGAAAACTTAGGACACTAAAGAGGCCTTTCTACTGACTCTGAAAAACACCAAAAGAAAGATGCCCAGGCTCCCTGCTCATCTGCGTGAAACCTAGAGACATGTTGCAAGGAGGCATGAGGACTGCAGATATGGCCAGGCAATAAATTGCAATGTCCATACTGTGAGAAACCTAAGACAGCTCTACAGGGAGACAGGACGGACAGCTGATCTTCCTTGCAGTGGCAGACCACGTGTAACAACACTTGCACAGGATTGATACATCCAAACATCACACCTGTGGGACAGGCACAGGATGGGAACAACAACTGCCCGAGTTACACCAGGAATGCACAATTCCTCCATCAGTACTCAGACTGTCCAAAATAGGCTGAGAGAGGCTGGACTGAGGGCTTGTAAGCCTGTTGTAAGGCAGGTCCTCACCAGACATCACTGGCAACAACGTTGCCTATGGGCAGAAACCCACCGTCGTTGGACCAGACAAGCAAAAAGTGCTCTTTGCTGACGAGTCACGGTTTTGTCTCACCAGGGGTGATGGTCGAATCCGTGTACATCGTCGAAAGAAAGAGCGTTACAACAAGGCCTGTACTCTGGAGCGGGATCGATTTGGAGGTGGAGGGTCCGTCATGGTCTGGGGCGGTGTGTCACAGCATCATCGGACTGAGCGTGTTGTCATTGCAGGCAATCTCAACGCTGGGCATTACAGGGAAGAAATCCTCCTCCCTCATGTGATACCCTTCCTGCAGGGTCATCCTGACATGACCCTCCAGCATGACAATGCCACCAGCTATAGTGCTCATTCTGTGCATAATTTCCTGCAAGACACGAATGTCAGTGTTCTGCCATGGCCAGCGAAGAGCCTGGATCTCAATCCCATTGAGCACGTCTGGGACCTGTTGGATCGGAGGGTGAGGGCTAGGGCCATTCCCCCCAGAAATGTCCGGGAACTTGCAAGTGCCATGGTGGAAGAGTGGGGTAACATCTCACAACAAGAACTGCCAAATCTGGTGCAGTCCATGAGGAGGAGATGCACTGCAGTACTTAATGCAGCTGGTGGCCACATCAGATACTGACTGTTACTTTTGATTTTGAACCCCCCTTTGTTCAGGGACACATTATTACATTTCTGTCAGTCACATGTTTGTGGAACTTGTTCAGTTTACATCTCAGTTGTTGAATCTTGTTATGGTCGTACAAATATTTACACATGTTAAGTTTGCTGAAAATGAATGCAGTTGGCAGTGAGAGTATGTTTCTTTTTTTTTTGCTAAATTTACTTATATTGCTGGATTTGAACATGCAACCTTTGGAGCAAGGGGCAGATGTATATGCCCATCCACCATCCACAATGCCTAGCAAAACTGAAACCTCACTGTTGCCTCTAGTGTCCAGTTTCGTCATCATCTCTCGACGTCCTCAGATAAGGATGGACGTTGAAAACTGACCTGCATCACGGCTGACCCCATACCTCGCCAACCATGAAGGGACTACCCACTCCCCTGCCCCCTCTGTCACATCAAAGCTTGGCGGCCACCTTTGTCCCCTCAGCCTCCCCTCAGTCTGCTCAGTGAGGTAGAGCCTGCACAGCTCCTGGTTATCCTGTGTCTCTCATGCTCTAAATGAGATCAGGCCTCCGAGCTGCAGATTAGGAAGGACCGGGATGCGACAGTTCTCCTTGTCAACCCAGGTAATTCCCTTCCGCTGCACTTGGATTACTGTGACCACCACAGATCAGATGGGATGTGAACTGCCCCTCTCTCTCTTCCCTCCCTTCCCTCTCTTTTACGGATTGTATTTACCCACGTATGTAACCATAGCGGTCGGTATTACGGTAAGGGACGTTGGCGCATGGATGTATACAAATCAAATCAAATCAAATGTATTACTATAGCCCTTCTTACATCAGCTGATATATCAAAGTGCTGTACAGAAACCCAGCCTAAAACCCCAAACAGCAAGCAATGCAGGTGTAGAAGCACAGTGGCTAGGAAAAACTCCCTAGAAAGGCCAAAACCTAGGAAGAAACCTAGAGAGGAACCAGGCTATGAGGGGTGGCTAGACCTCTTCTGGCTGTGCTGTGTGGAGATTATAACAGGACATGGCCAAGATGTTCAAATGTTCATAAATGACCAGCAGGGTCAAATAATAATAATCACAGTAGTTGTCGAGGGTGCAACCAGTCAGCACCTCAGGAATAAATGTCAGTTGGCTTTTCATAGTTGATCATTCAGAATATCTCTACCGCTCCTGCTGTCTCTAGAGAGTTGAAAACAGCAGGTCTGGGACAGGTAGCACGTCCGGTGAACATGTCAGGGTTCCATAGCCGCAGGCAGAACAGTTGAAACTGGAGCAGCAGCACGGCCAGGTGGACTGGGGACAGCAAGGAGTCATCATGCCAGGTAGTCCTGAGGCATGGTTCTAGGGCTCAGGTCCTCCGAGAGAGAGAAAGAAAGAAAGAGAGAATTAGAGAGAACATACTTAAATTCACAATGGACAACGGATAAGACAGGAGAAGTACTCCAGATATAACAGACTGACCCTAGCCCCCCGACACATAAACTACTGCAGCATAAATACTGGAGGCTGAGACAGGAGGGGTCAGGATATACCACTACTGCAGCTACACAAAGGTGACATGAACACAAAGACATGTGCATTCAGTAGGCACTTACTGTCAGTTCCTGTGACACTGGATCAACGAGTGCATCATTCAGAGGGGTACATGTTATTTCCAGGGAGCCACTGTTGTCCTCAGAGGGACAGGTGGGGAGAATGCCTGTTCACACTGTTCCCTTGTGTGTCTCTGTGGCTGTGGCCCTGAGAAGGTGGCTAGTGTGTGTGTGTGACCCCTGGGTTGTCTTGCAGCATGCGAGGGAGAGTGTTTGTGCTATCAGCCTGGTTAGCACCTGTCCATGTGGCCTGGTTGGGCTATAAACAGCTAACACTGATCTGTGGCTGGGCTGGGCTGGGGAGGCTGGGTGGGACTGTGGGGCTGGCAAGAGCAGTCACTCAAGGAATCTGCAGCAGGGGGCAACTACACAAGGCCAAGGGCGCACACACACACACACACACACACACAAATGCACACACACACACTGAAGCATGCACCTCCGCACGAACACACACACAGTAAACACATGCATCTTGAAACAAAATGGGATACTGACAGGCACTCACACTAACAGACAAACACAAACAAATAACATGACACAAAGGCCAAGGGCACAGAAATAGAAACAGATGCCCATAGTCACACACACACACACACACACACACACACACACACACACACACACACACACACACACACACACACACACACAGAGATCTACCCCAGCAGTAACAATCTGATGCCATGGAGTATCCATTGCGTGACTGTATAAGGCTAGATCCTCTCTAGGTTTACTCTGTAAAGCCCAGAGCTAATGTGTTTGTGGAGCATCTGATGTCCCCATGCCAAATGAAGTGTACTGGAATAGGCCCTGTCTCTGGAGAGATGCGGGCAGCTCTGTACTATATCACTGTTACAAAGTCTCAAGTGACATCTAACCACCGTGAGCGTTTGTCAGAAGCTTTCCTCCATACCGATTATGCAAGCAGCTCTGTACACAAGGCCTAGTTAGAGACAGAGAGACAACCACAGTGCCCTCTACTGACCAAACCTGAGGAAACATCAACTTTTAGGAAAGAGGGGTGTGTGTGTGTGTGTGTGTGTGTGTGTGTGTGTGTGTGTGTGTGTGTGTGTGTGTGTGTGTGTGTGTGTGTGTGTGTGTAAGAGAATGTCTCCCTTTATCTCTCTCTGGATATTCTATCTCTCCATGTATTTCTCTACCTTTACAGACCTCTGCATTTCGTCCACTTTCCACTTCTCTCCAATAACCGCTTTATCTCTCTCTATCTCTTTCTGTCCCTTCTTCCCTTTCCCTCACCCCCCCCCCCCCCTCTCCCCCGCTCTCCTGTAACCCTGTGATCACTGTCTGTCCTTTCATACTCTGGTCAATCTGAATGTCCTTGGCAGGTCTCTGGACTGGGCAGCTCTGCTTGTGCTGGAGACGAGAAGAGAGGAGGAGAGGAGTAGTGGAAGAGTGTAGAGGAGGAGAGGAGGAGAGGAGGAGATGAGGAGAGAAGTAGAGGAGTGGAGTAGAGGAGGAGAGGAGGAGAGGAGGAGATGAGGAGAGAAGTAGAGGAGGAGTGGAGTAGAGGAGGAGAGGAGGAGAGGAGGAGATGAGGAGAGAAGTAGAGGAGTAGAGGAGGAGAGCAGTAGAGGAGGAGAGGAGGAGAAGAGGAGAGGAGGAGAGGAGTAGAGGAGGAGAAGAGGAGAGCAGTAGAGGAGGAGAGAAGGAGAGGAGTAGAGGAGGAGAGAGGAGAGGAGTAGAGGAGGAGAGCAGTAGAGGAGGAGAGGAGTAGAGGAGGAGGACATTGGGGCGGCCGGCTGCCAGCTAGACCATTACTGCCGGTCCAGCGAACCGTTTGATGGAGCCCTCTCTTGGGGCTTGTGTCTGGCTGGCTTGGCTGGCTGGGTATACTAGTACGCTGGTCTGGTCCGGACTGCTCTGGTCTGAATCCAGCAGCACCAGTCTCTCTCTCTTTCTCTCTCTCTCTCTTTTCTGAGGATCATTGGACTAGACGGCGCCACACTGAGACCTGGGCTCAGAGAATAGGTCTACTGGGGTCTGGGTCCATATGTGTCACTGTTACCACCACTGTTACCACATACCGTAACCCTCCATTGATGTCCTCTAAGGACTGACTCTGGATCAGCCCTGGATCAGTCATGGCCATGGTGATAGGTCTGTGACAGGTCTATTCCATGTTACATGAGTGTGTTTGTGTGAAGGAATGCCTGCCATGGTAACCGTATGTGGGACGTGGCCTCCTAATATCCATACAGTGTGTTGCTGCGGTGGGTTTACTTTCTTCTTTAGAACCTTTGATCGTACCTAAGTGATACCGTTCTTATTTGCATATCAAATACACAAGAAGGTATTGGACTGTCCACAAAAGCTAGCTAATCCAATCTGGCCAGAGCAGGTAACCCCACATGCTTCAAAACAACCACCCTTGTTCCAGTGCCCAAGAACACCAAGGTGACCATCATTAAAGTGCTTGGAGAGGCTGGTCGTCAGCACACCAGACACACTGGACCCAGTCCAACATGTCTACCGTTCTAACCAGATCCACGGACGATTCCGTCTCCATTGCAACCCACACGGCCCCATCACACCTGGACGAGAGGAACAACTATGTAAGATGGCTATACATTGACTGTCGTTCAGCATTCGACTGCCCCGTTCGTGACCGTAAGGCCCTTCAGCAGGTGGCCCAGTACATCGCTGAGCACGATGTGCCGTCCAAGCGGTGCTTGGGGAAGGCCCGCGACATCGTCACAAACCCGGCTCATCCCAGCGAAAGATTATTCGCTCCGTTGCCATCTGGCAGACAACAGTCTCTTGCACTGACTCCATGCACCTTAACACGCATGCGCTCACTCACACACACACACACGCACCCACGCACGCACGCACGTACACACGCACACACACACACACACACACACACACACACACACACACACACACACACACACACACACACACACACACACACACACACACACACACACACACACACACACACAGACACACACACACAGGTCCTAGGCCTGTGGTGTCTCTGGCCCCCGTTGTGCTAAAGTTTCCACTTCGGCCCAGCTTGCAGAAGTTACGGCAGGGATAACAATGTGCCCACGGAACAGGACAGGGACAGGGGCCCCACTGCAGCCTGAAAGGCCCCTATTGTCAAGCCCCCACAATAGGGCACATTAATTATGGGCCACAGAGCAGAGTAACCCCCCCTACCCTGTTCTCAATGGTGACCCTGCTTAAATAAAGGTGAAACAAATGTGATTTAGCCAGCACTTTGACCAAATCAAATTAGTTGATTGGTTGCGTAAACAGATTTGCAGATCTTATCACAGGTGGAACAAAATGCTTGTGTTTCTAGCTCCAACAGTGCAGTAACACCTAGCAATAATAAAAAACAATAAACATAATACAATACATTAGGAAATGAAGAAATATCAGAATGAGCAATGTCAGAGACCGGAATATATATATACAATGTTCACTCCAATGCTTCCCACAGTTGTTCTATGGCTGGGTGTCAATTGGGTGGTGGACCATTCTTGAAACACACAGGAAACTGTTGAGTGTGAAAAACCAAGCAGCGGTGCAGTTCTTGACACAAACCGGTGCGCCTGGCACCTACTAACATATCCCGTTCAAAGCAACTTAAATGTCTTGCCCATTCACCCTCTGAATGGCACACATACACAGTCCGTGTTTCAATTGTCTCAAGGTTTAAAAATCCTTCTTGAACCTGTCTCTTTTTCATCTACACTGATTGAAGTGGATTTAACAAGTGACATCAATAAGGGATCATAGCTTTCACATGGTGTCACCTGGAAAGAGCAGGTGTTCATAATGTTTTGTAAACTCAGTTCATATACATATATATAAACTCAGCAACAAAGAAAATGTCGTCTCACTGTCAACTACGTTTATTTTCAGCAAACTTAACATGTAAATATTTGCATGAACATAACAAGTTTCAACAACTGATAAATAAACTGAACAAGTGCCACAGACATGTGACTAACAGAAATTGATTAATGTGTCCCTGAACAAAGGGGGGGTCAAAAGTAACAGTCAGTATCTTGTGTGGCCACCAGCTGCATTAAGTACTGCAGTGCATCTCCTCCTCATGGACTGCGCCAGATTTGCCAGTTCTTGCTGTGAGATGTTACCCCACTCTTCCACCAAGGCACCTGAAAGTTCCTAGAAATTTCTGGGGGGGAATGGCCCTAGCCCTCACCCTCCAATTCAACAGGTCCCAGGCATGCTCTATGGGATTGAGATCCGGGAACTTCGCTGGCCATGGCAGAACACTGACATTCCTGACTTGCAGGAACTCACGCACAGAACGAGCACTATGGCTGGTGGCATTGTCATGCTGAAGGGTCATGTCAGGATGAGCGTGCAGGAAGGGTACCACATGAGGGAGGAGGATTTCTTCCCTGTAACGCACAGCGTTGAGATGGCCTGCAATGACAACAAGCTCAATCCGATGATGCTGTGACACAACGCCCCAGACCATGACAGACCCTCCACCTCCAAAATCGATCCCGCTCCAGAGTACAGGCCTCATTTTAACGCTCATTCCTTCAACGCGAGTAAACGCGAATCCGACCATCACCCCTGGTGAGACAAAACCGCGACTCGTCAGTGAATAGCACTTGTTGCCAGTCTTGTCTGGTCCAGCGATGGTGGGTTTTTACCCATAGGCGACGTTGTTGCCAGTGATGTCTGGTGAGGCACTGCCTTACAACAGGCTTACAAGCCCTCAGTCCAGCCTCTTCCAGCCTATTGCGGACGGTCTGAGAACCCGATTGGAGGAATTGTGCATTCCTGGTGTAACTCGGGCAGTTGTTGTTGCCATCCTGTACCTGTCCCACAGGTGTGATGTTTGGATGTACTGTGCAGGTGTTGTTACACGTTGTCTGCCACTGCGAGGCAGCTGTCCGTCCTGTCTCCCTATAGAGCTGTCTTAGGCGTCTCACAGTACGGACATTGCAATTTATTGCCCTGGCCACTTCTGCAGTCCTCATGCCTCCTTGCAGCATGCCTAAAGCACATTCACACAGATGGGCAGGGACCCTAGGCACCTTTCTTTTGGTGTTTTTCAGAGTCAGTAGAAAGGCCTCTTTAGTGTCCTATGTTTTCATAACTGTGACCTTAATTGCCTACCGTCTGTAAGCTGTTAGTGTCTTAACGACTGTTCCACAGGTGCATGTTCATTAAGCATGGGAAACAGTGTTTAAACATTTTACAATGAAGATCTTTGAAGTTATTTGGATTTGTATGAATTATCTTTGAAAGACAGTTCCCTGAAAGAGGGACGTTTCTTTTTTTGCTGAATTTATATAGTTTCCTCAAATATAAAATATACTTTGATTTGATTAACACTTAATTCCATATGTGTTATTTCATAGTTTTGATGTCTTCACTATTATTCTACAATGTAGAAAATAGTAAAAATAAAGAAAACATTAAATGAGTGGGTGTGTCCAAACTTTTGACCGGTAGTGTACGTTTGACTGGTTTCCTATTTCCTATTGGTTTCCTATTTCCTATTAGTTTCCTATTTCCTATTGGTTTCCTAAGTTTCCTGACCAGTAAAACTTAACGTTTTTTAAAGGTTCTGAGAATGGAAGTGAAAATGTTCACTTGTTCAAGGAATGTAACATTTTTATGTTTCCCTGATAGTTTCCCTGGGAGATTTGATTAATGTTCTGAGATCATGTTTCAATAAGACTTTAAATAACACTGCTAGCTTAGGTTTGGAACTTCAAGCACAGATATGAAACAGGGAAATAAATCATTAATCATGCAAACATCATGCAGTTTTTATTGTGGCAACGAGTCAGTGAGATTTCAACCTACGATCTTCTGTTCTCTATTCATGGAATTAGTCCACCGCGCCACCAGGTTGGAGCTAGGATGCCATGTTTTTTTCCCTCATACAAAGCTGTTCATTTTAGTCTATTCAAACAGACCCCATTTCAAAGGAAACACGCACCCATCAAGATCACTGGTTGCATCACTGCCTGGTACGGCATTTGCTCAGCCTCCGACATCAAGGCACTACAGAGGGTAGTGCGTACGGCCCAGTACATCACTGGGGCTAAGCTGCCTGCCATCCAGGACCTCTACACCAGGCGGTGTCAGAGGAAGGCCCTAAAAATTGGCAAAGACGCCAGCCGCCCCAGTCATAGACTGTTCTCTCTACTTAGGACAAAAAGGCAACAGTTTTTACCCCCAAGCCATAAGACTCCTGAACAGGTAATCAAATGGCTACCGGACTATCTGCATTTGTGCCCCCCGAACCCTTCTTTTATGCTGCTGCTACTCTCTGTTTATCATATATGCATAGTCACTTTAACTATACATTCATGTACATACTTCCTCAATTGGCCCGACCAACCAGTGCTGCTGCACATTGGCTAACCGGGCTATCTGCATTGTGTACCGCAACCCACCACCTCTTTGACGCTACTGCTACTCTCTGTTCATCATATATGCATAGTCACTTTAACCATATCTACATGTACATGCTACCTCTATCAGCCTGACTAACTGGTGTCTGTATGTAGCCTCGCTACTTTTATAGCCTCTCTACTGTATACAGTCTCGCTACTGTTTTTCTCTGTCTTTTTACTGTTGTTTTTAATATTCTTACTTACCTGTTGTTCACCTAATACCTTTTTTGAACTATTGGTTAGAGCCTGTAAGTAAGCATTTCACTGTAAGGTCAACCAACACCTGTTGTATTCGGCGCACGTGACAAATACACTTGGATTTGATTTGATTTGATCAGGTGTGGCCAATTAGTGGGCGCGGCCAACACACCTAAACACACTTAACAAGATAGAGGATTGAGAGAGTTTTGTTGCTGCTGAGAACGAAGTGTATATGTTTTTACATGACATTCTTAGAATGTTCTAGAAATGTTACTAATGTTTTCTTGTGTTTTTTTATAGAACTTTTTCTTAATGTTCTGATGACATGAATACAAATAGAAACATGAGGAACAGCCTGGTCTCATAGACTAGACGTAACATAGCAAATGTAAATCCGGAACACTCAAATTAGTATGATATGTTACCTTTGGTATGGTTACATAAGACAGATGTTTACATCAGACAGAAATGAAAGTAGAGTGGTAGGTAGCCTAGCGGTTAAGCGGTTGGACCAGTAACTGAGAAAAAAAATTATCTGTCAATGTGCCAGATTGAGCAAGGCACAAAACCCTAATTGCTCTGGATAAGAGTGTCTGCTAAATGTAAAAATGTGGGCATATAACATGAAGTCTAGCAACCCAAAGGTTTCAAGTTTGAATCTCATCACGAGCAGCTTTTCAACTACTTAAATAACATGTTCCTTAACCCAATTTGCTTACCCTAACCCTAAACCCTAGACTCACTAATGTTAGCCACCTAGCAACCGAACTAGAATTTGTAACGTATCATACGTTTTGCACTCAATGGTGGAAAATGTACTCAAGTTCATACTTGAGTAAAAGAAAATATACTTTTATCGAAAATTCCTCAAGTAAATATCGAAAAGTTTTTGGTTTTAAATATACTTAAGTATCAAAAGTAAATGTAATTGCTAAAATATACTTACAGTGCCTTGCGAAAGTATTCGGCCCCCTTGAACTTTGCGACCTTTTGCCACATTTCAGGCTTCAAACATAAAGATATAAAACTGTATTTTTTTGTGAAGAATCAACAACAAGTGGGACACAATCATGAAGTGGAACGACATTTATTGGATATTTCAAACTTTTTTAACAAATCAAAAACTGAAAAATTGGGCGTGCATTATTATTCAGCCCCTTTACTTTCAGTGCAGCAAACTCTCTCCAGAAGTTCAGTGAGGATCTCTGAATGATCCAATGTTGACCTAAATGACTAATGATGATAAATACAATCCACCTGTGTGTAATCAAGTCTCCGTATAAATGCACCTGCACTGTGATAGTCTCAGAGGTCCGTTAAAAGCGCAGAGAGCATCATGAAGAACAAGGAACACACCAGGCAAGACCGAGATATTGCTGTGAAGAAGTTTAAAGCCGGATTTGGATACAAAAAGATTTCCCAAGCTTTAAATATCCCAAGGAGCACTGTGCAAGCGATAATATTGAAATGGAAGGAGTATCAGACCACTGCAAATCTACCAAGACCTGGCCGTCCCTCTAAACTTTCAGCTCATACAAGGAGAAGACTGATCAGAGATGCAGCCAAGAGGCCCATGATCACTCTGGATGAACTGCAGAGATCTAGAGCTGAGGTGGGAGACTCTGTCCATAGGACAACAATAAGTCGTATATTGCACAAATCTGGCCTTTATGGAAGAGTGGCAAGAAGAAAGCCATTTCTTAAAGATATCCATAAAAAGTGACGTTTAAAGTTTGCCACAAGCCACCTGGGAGACACACCAAACATGTGGAAGAAGGTGCTCTGGTCAGATGAAACCAAAATTGAACTTTTTGGCAACAATGCAAAACGTTATGTTTGGCGTAAAAGCAACACAGCTGAACACACCATCCCCACTGTCAAACATGGTGGTGGCAGCATCATGGTTTGGGCCTGCTTTTCTTCAGCAGGGACAGGGAAGATGGTTAAAATTGATGGGAAGATGGATGGAGCCAAATACAGGACCATTCTGGAAGAAAACCTGATGGAGTCTGCAAAAGACCTGAGACTGGGATGGAGATTTGTCTTCCAACAAGACAATGATCCAAAACATAAAGCAAAATCTACAATGGAATGGTTCAAAAATAAACATATCCAGGTGTTAGAATGGCCAAGTCAAAGTCCAGACCTGAATCCAATCGAGAATCTGTGGAAAGAACTGAAAACTGCTGTTCACAAATGCTCTCCATCCAACCTCACTGAGCTCGAGCTGTTTTGCAAGGAGGAATGGGAAAAAAATTCAGTCTCTCGATGTGCAAAACTGATAGAGACATACCCCAAGTGACTTACAGCTGTAATTGCAGCAAAAGGTGGCGCTACAAAGTATTAACTTAAGGGGGCTGAATAATTTTGCACGCCCAATTTTTCAGTTTTAGATTTTTAAAAATCTAAAATCTAATATTTTTTGAAATATCCAATAAATGTTGTTCCACTTCATGATTGTGTCCCACTAGTTGTTGATTCTTCACAAAAAAATACAGTTTTATATCTTTATGTTTGAAGCCTGAAATGTGGCAAAATGTCGCAAAGTTCAAGGGGGCCGAATACTTTCGCAAGGCACTGTATGTATCAAAAGTAAAAGTACAAATCATTTAAAATTCCTTATATTAAGCAAACCAGACGGCACAATTTTCTTGTTTTTTTTAATTTAAGGATAGCAAGGGTCACACTCCAACACTCAGACATAATTTTCAAGCAAAGTATTTGTGTTTAGTGAATCTGCCAGATTAGAGGCAGTAGGGATGACCAGGGATGTTCTCTTGATAAGTCTGTGAATTTCTGTCCTGCTAAGCACTCAAAATGTAATGAGTATTTTTGGGTGTCAGGGAAAATGTATGGAGTAAAAAGTACATCATTTTCTGTCGGGATGTAGTGAAGTAAAAGTAAAAGTAGTCCGAAATATAAATAGTAAAGTAAAGTACAGATATCCCCCAAAAATACTTAAGCAGTACATAAATAAAGTATTTTTTACTTAAGTACTTTACCCCACAGCAAATTCTCCTGAGTGGTGCAGCGGTCTAAGGCACTGCATCGCAGTGCTGGAGGGGTCACTACAGACACCCTGGCACACAATTGGTCCAGCGTCGTCTGAGTTTGGCCGGTGTTCCTAACTGACTTGCCTAATTAAATAAAGGTTACAGTTAAAAATTGCAACATATCATATGTTTTGTAAATTCGCAACATATAATACATCCACAAATGAATACATAGCATACAAAATGAAACATATCATACTAAATGGAGTGTCTTGGATTTACGCTGAGAATACTAAGAAATGCTCTTAAACAAGGTTGTGAGGAAACCTGCAGAAAACGTAATGCGGAACTACTGAAATTCCCACAGAAGAATGTTGTTTCTCAACCATTTCGGAACAATTTGAGAACATTACTTTACATAGAACCATGAGGACAACTGCAGGAAACTTTATGCTGAAGTACTGGAATTCCCAACTAAGAAACATATGCTTCTCAGTACATTATGTGTTAGCTGGGTATCCTGCACCATTCCAGGAACATTGTGGGAAGGTTGTATGCAAAATAACCATAGGACAACCATGCTCTCACCAAGCTCTAAAAACATATGGTTCTCAGAACGTTAGCTGGGTTTTGACTGGATTTGGCTAGTCTGGGGTCCATACTTGCGAACATTAGAACAAGTTTAAGTTTAAACTGGACATACGTCTCAAAATGAACATCAAACGATTAAAATCATTGACGCAGTTACATGTGATAAAATGCTATTAGATAACTTGACACATTCAGCCCTTTGCTAACCTGCACAGCTAGCCGTGATTACATCCAGTAACATATTCCGTATCAGCCAATTCAAATTGTTGACGTAGTTGGACGTGATCCAACATTTGTTCACGAAAGCGTACTTAACCGAAGTCCAATGGCACTCTCTGATAATCAAAGCAACTACATCACATGCATTTGACTAGCTTCTCATAGTTGTCTCAAGATTGTGGCAAGGGTTCGAATCCCCCCCCTTTGAAATGGAGAATTACATTTATTGTGTTAATGTGTTGAGAAGGGAAGTACAGCCAACAGCATGAAAATGTAGATTAAGAATACATTTAATAAGGAGCTATGTCTTTCTTTAGCCTTGCAGAAATACACACTGCTATGGCTTAAAACTTCTTCAGGATTGGTGGGTCCCCTGCGGGCCGGTTGAGCCGACGAAGGCGAGTAGCATGAGGTTGTAGGTAACAAGAACATTTCCCAGGACATAGATATATCTGTTATTGACAGAAAGCTTAAATTATTTTTTATCTAATTGTACTGTCCAATTTACAGTAGTTATTACAGTGAAAGAATACCATGCTAATGTTTGAGGAGAGTGCACAGTTTTGAACATGAAAAGTTATGAATTAACAAATATGGCACATTTGGGCAGTCTTGACTAAAACTTTGCACATGCACTGCTGCCATATAGTGGCCAATATCTAAATTGCACCTGGGCTGGAATAATACATTATGGCCTTTCTCTTGCATTTTGGTACAAAAAAAATACAAAGAAACGTTTGTTTTTTTCTTTGTATTATCTTTTACCAGATTTATTGTGTTATATTCTCCTACATTCCTTTCACATTTCCACAAACTTCAAAGTGTTTCCTTTCAAATGGTATGAAGGAAATGCATATCATTGCTTCAGGTCCTGAACTACAGGCAGTTAGATTTGGGTACGTCATTTTAGGCAGAAATTGAAAAAAGGGGTCAATCCTTTTAATAGTCATATTGCATAGGCTACATAACATGGACGTGTACAACTAAATATAGGCCTACAGCATTTTAAATGCATTGTGAAAATCATCTATTTTGTCACATATGGATTATTTGACTCTAGGACCAACAGAGGAGTGTTTTTTCCTCAAATTATAGCCTTGCCTCGAGGGGGATTCAAACTATCAGCTTAACGCATTAATGGATCACGCCACCAATTAGTGACAGCATTAAGGGGTAAATTACAGCTATTTGACAAGACCACGAGCGTCTTCAACTTTTTTTTAATGATGTATGACTATAATCCTACTTGTTGTATAATCCTACTGCAACTTTATTGCTGAGAAAGCACATGCATGTGTGTGAAAAGGCTAGACAAAAACGTGGGATTTTGTCATGTATGTGAAAAAACGTGCCATTTGAATTTTGTCTGACGCTGGTAGCTAGTAGCCTAGTCAAGGATGCATCATGGACAGGGTTGGGTAGGTTACTTTAGCAATGTAATCCATTACAGTTACTAGTTACCTGTCCAAAATTGTAATCAGTAATGTAACTTTTCGATAACCTAGGCATAAGAAGAAGGCGAAAATGTATGTTACCAATTGAACAACATCTATTGCAGAATAAATCAATGTTGGAGTTGAATTAACTGGTCATAAATGACTGTTGCATTTTAGTTTAAGTGTTGGCTCGTTGATTTCTCCTACAGATAATGATCCGATTTGGTTATATCTTTACATTAAACAACCAAAGTCTGTCAGATTTCCAGTCATTCAAAATCATTTAATACCCCTTGATCTTCAAGAATAGGACTTGGAATTATGGAAGTATAGTTCATCTAAATGATTTTACCTGAGCATAACCCAAAAAAACGAAGAATTTATTAGCATACTCTATGGTTTAGGACCAGGTTGTCATGGAGGAGTGATTGGGCTCACTGCTTCGAATTGAACAATAAATTCTGCTCTCATGGAATGGCATGCTTTGAGCACTACGGAACGTATTATTTGCATCTGAAAAAAATGATGCCATATGCTGCATTTGCTATAGTCCGATTGTTAACGTTTTTGTTGGTGACACTTTGATATCTCGATCATTTAAAGGGCGAATCCACAGTTGAGACAACAACAAAGCGGCCTCTCTTTTGGTCAAAAATCTGAGGGATGGGCCTGAAGAAATGTAACCACTCTCAGTTAGTACACAGAGCTAAGGATTCAAGGACTGACCATCCAGGATATCGAAAGTATTTTATTTTATTTTTTGGAAATACAGTTCGTTAACAAATTAGTTTGAGCAATACAAGCCCCACTCGTGGTCTTCTTTAACTGAACCTTTTTCTTTCTCTCAATACCACTGAGAAATTGAATGCAGCTGTTGCAAGAGTGCATTCTTCACTGATCACAAAAACAATGGTTGATAGGCAGCTTAATCTTCTTCAATTGAACCATTATTGGGTTAAAATGCACATGAACACTTGTGATCAGCCATCCACAACAACCAAAATCAGTAAGGTGCAAATAGCTAAATGAGAGAGCAGCAGTGTGATTCACATCAATGCGCTATGTAGATATCAATATTAAGTGATATCCGTATCGCCCGTAGACTACACCACTGCTGTCATCCTTTACCTCCAAGCGTTTATTGAAGTTGGATCATCTTAGGATGCCGACAGCAGTCGCACCATTGGAAGACATAGCTTGGACTGTAGTCTACAAAAGCCTATTCCTCATCTTTTCCCGCCATCCATCAAACGAATTTGGTGTGTCATCATAGTTGTCTCTGACTTGTGGTCAGACTTGCTCAGGCGGAATAAACTTAAACGTGCTCCTTTTTTCAAGGCTGATTTGAATGTCATTGAGAAAACAGAAAGGTGTCAAAGATCTTTTCGCAAACATCTTGTCTGAATATAAAAGTAAAAAGTAATCCTAGAAGTAATCATCTACTTTTTCAAAAGTATCTGTAATCTGATTACAATATTTTTGCTGGCAACGTAACGGATTACAGCTACAGTTTTTTTTTTGTAATCCATTACATGTTGATTGAAATTGGCTGATGTGCACTTTGAGAGGGTGGCCCAGGTTAAATTGAAACTTTTTCGAATGTTCGCAAGTATGGCCCCATGGTGACTAAGTGGGCAGGAAGGGGGCACAGACTGGCACTGTATTGGCACAGACTTGGCACAGGTTGTTTCTCCACATTGGATCAGCATCAGACTATTTTCAAAGTGGGTGGTGATGATGGGACGCTTTTTATAATTCAGGGGAGAGGGGCTTGGAATCTTAAATGGTATCATATTTTGCATCTCTAAAAGCAATCAACAAAAGAGCCGTCCGTTCCCCTGCCTGACCCGATATTGCATGGCAGAACATGACTGGGAGTGAGATGCTAATGAGTGCATTCCATTAGTATGTGTGATCGCAAGCTAGCGAGGAGGGGAGGAGGAGGGGATTGGAGAGGACTACATATGAGTTGTGAAGGGCCCCTTTTCCAGCGGCCCCTTGAGCTGAGCTGAGCTGGTTGGGGGGAGGGGTCTGGGGGGGAGAGGCCAGGTCTGTAGAGCTAGCTGCAGATTAATGATGGCCACATACCAGCGGGGAGAGAGGGGCAGGTCAGCTAAGACAAAAGTGAGCTGTGGAAAATGCAAATTCACCAATGGGGTGAAGGGACATGGCGGGGTGGGGTGGGGGGGAGGGGCTCAGAACAGTGAGAGTGGAGCCCTAGCGTGTGAGAGATCTTTTAGGAAGGGGGCTTAGACTGTAAGAGAATGTGCGTGGATTTGATTGTGTGTGTATGAGAGAGCGAGAGCGAAAGAGGGAGAGAAAGAGAGCGAGAAAGCGAGAGAAACCGTTCTGCTGGGGCCTTCCGCACAGAAACTCAACTCCTGGCATACTGTTCTAATTTACAGTGTAAGAGAGTGTTGGTGCACCTCTGCTCCATTTATGATGAATGTAACACAAACTATCTTCACCGGTGACATGAAAAATGAAACACCTCCAGAAAGGGTTGACAGCTATAGGGCCTATGGCTGGACCCCACTGAGGTGTGTCCATATGCTTCTGAATAACAGTACTGCGGTTTTGGAGGAGTGAGAATTTACATCGGGGCCAGGGATGGCAGGAGGTGAGCAAGAGAAGAGGAATAGAGGAGTGGAAAGAGTAGAGGAGCAGAGTGCTGTAAAAGTGTGTGATTAACGAGCCTATCTTATACGAAGGACCACAAAGAACAAAGAGTCTAATCTAGAGCACATGCAGAGTGACTGGCACTGTAAAACACTACACAGACCAGGCTGCAGGGGAGGGAGGAGGGGAGAGGGAAGGGGATGGGAGGGAGGTAGGGAGAGGGACAAGTAGATTTATGAAACAAATTTTTAAAATGATCTGACCGAACTGAGTAAGACAAAAGAATGACTGACCATTCCAGTAAAAAGTTCAACCCTCTTGTGCTCTTACACCACTGGCCCAGGTTAAATTGGCCCAGGCACATGTGTGTGTGTGTGTGTGTGTGTTTGTACGTGTGTATCTCTGTGTGTGTGTCTTTGCATGTGTGAAATGCTTAACTTACAGGCCCTTCACAACAATGTAGAGAGAAATAAACAGAAACAATAGAAAAATAATAACACAAGGATTAAATGGACAATGAGTAAGGATAACTTAGCTATATATATGGGCTACTAGTACCGAGTCGATGTGCAGGGGTACGAGGTCATTTAAGTAGATATGTACAAATACTGTGCCTTCAGGAGGTATTCATAAACCCTTGACATAATCCACATTTTGTTGTGTTACAGCCTGAATTCATAATGGATTAAATAGATTTGAACTGTAACTCAGCTACTCAGGAACATTCACTGTCTTCTTGGTAAACAGCTCCAGTGTAGATTTGGACTTGTGTTTTAGGTTATTGTCCTGCTGGAATATGAATTAATCTCCCAGTGTCTGGTAGAAAGTAGACTGGTGTAAACCAGGTTTCCCTCTGGCATTTTGCCTGTGCTTAGCTCCATTCCATTTATTTGTTATCCCCAGTCCTTAACGATTACAAGCATACCCATAACATGATGCAGCCACCACTATGCTTGAAAATATGGAGAGTGGTACTCAGTAATGTGTTTTATTGGACTTTAGTGCCTTGTTGCATACAGAATACATGTTTTGGAATATGTTTAATTCTGTACAGGCTTCCTTCTTTTCACTCTGTCAATTAGGTTCATATTGTGGAGTAACTACAATGTTGTTGATCCATCCTCAGTTCTCTCCTATCACAGCCAATAAACTCTGTAACTGTTTTAAAGTCTCCATTAGCTTCATTGTGAAATCCCTGAGTGCTTTCCTTCCTCTCTGGCAACTGAGTTAGGAAGGATGCCTGTATGTTTTGTAGTGACTGGGTGTATTGATACACCATCCAAAATGTAATTAATAATTTCACCATGCTCAAAAGGATATTTAATGTTAATCTACCTATAGGTGCCCTACCTATAGGTGCCCTTCTTTGTGAGGCATTGGAAAACCTCCCTGGTCTTTCTGGTTGAATCTGTGTTTGAAATTCACTGCTCAACTGAGGGACCTTACATATAATTGTATGTGTGGGGTACAGAGATGAGGTAGTCATTAAAACGTCTTGTTAAACACTATTACTGCACACATAGTGAATCCATGCAACTTATTTTGATACTTCCTTACTCCTGATCTATTTAGGCTTGCCATAACAAATGGGTAGAATACTTATTGACTCAAGACATTTCAGTTTCAGATTTTAATAAAAAATATAAAAAAATATATATAATTCCACTTTTACATTGTGGGGTATTATGTGTAGGACAGTGACACAAAATCTCAATTTAATCCATTTTAAATTCAGGCTGTAACACAACAACCTGTGGAAAAAGTCAAGGGGTGTGAATACTTTCTGAAGGCTCTGTAGGTAGGGATAAAGTGACTAGGCAACAGGATAGATGATAAACAGTAGCAGCAACAGTATGGTCTTCCTCTGACACCGCCTGGTATAGTCCTGGATGGCAGGGAGCTCGGCCCCAGTGATGTACTGAGCCGCACGCATTACCCTCAGTAGCATCTTGTCCTCGGATGCAAGGTAGTTGCCATACCAGGTGATGCAGCCAGTCAAGATGCTCTCAATGGTGCAGCTGTAGAACTTTTTGAGGATCTGAGAATCTTTTCAGTCTACTGAGAGGGAAGAGGCATTGGTGTGTGTGGACCATGATAACTAATTAGTGATGTGGACACCGAGGAACATTAAGCTCTCGACCCGCTCCACTACAGCCCCGTCGATGTGGATGGGGGCGTGCTCGGCCCTCTGTTGTCTGTATTCCATCAGCTTCTTTGTCTTTCTGACGTTGAGGGAGAGGTTGTTGTCCTGGCACCACACTGCCAGGTTACTGACATCCTTCCTATGGGCTGTCTCCTCGTCGTCGGTGATCAGGCCTACCACCGTTGTGTTGTCACCAAATGATGGTGGTAGAGTCATGCACTGCCATGCAGTCGTGGGTGAACAGGAGGGGACTAAGCACACACCCCTTGGGGCCCCCATGTTGAGGTCAGCGTGGTGGATGTGTTGTTGCCTATTCTCACCACGTGTGAATGTTTGTGTGTGTGTGAGAGAGAGATGGTGAGGCAGGCCACTCACTCACCTCACACATAAATCACATACAAGGGCTAATTGATTTAGCTCTTTTTCTACGTTTTACCTCTAGCAAAGCTAGATTCTCTGACTAAAGCTTCCCATAGCTACTCCACACTATTCAAGAGGCCTAAAAAACTAAGGTGACTGACTCATCACACATTAAAAAAGACTACAGTACTTACTATGGAATTCTAAGGTGAACTGTAGTATACTGTAGAATACAATAAATCAAATCCAATTGTTTAGCAGGTGTTATGGAGGTTGCAGTTAAATGCTTGCTCCACTTCCTATCAATTCATGCAGTAAATGTCAACAAGCACAATAATAAAAAATGAAGTACAGCAAACATATAAATGTAAACATTATTAGTAGGGTGCTGGGCAGAGGGCAGGGTACTGGGCAGAGGGCAGGGTACTGGGCAGAGGCCATCTAGTAGTGACTGTTTAACAGTCTGATGGCCTGGAGATAGAAGCTGTTTCTCAGTCTCTCGGTCCCAGCTTTGATGCACCTGTACTGTCTCCACCTTCTAGATGGTAGTGGGGTGAAAGGCCATGGCTTGGGTGGCTGGACCAAGACACATTTCTTCAGCTTTCTGAGATTGAAGAGGCGTTGTTGCTCTTTCTTCATCACACTGTCTGTGTGAAGGGACAATTTCAGGTCATCAGTGATGTGCACGCTGAGGAACATGAAGCTTTTGACCATCTCCACTGTGGCCCCGTCGATGTGGATGGGGGCATGCTCTCTCTGCTGTCTCCTGTAGTCCACGATCAGCTCCTTCATTTTATTGATTTTGAGGGAGAGGTTATTTTCTTGGTACCACTCCACTAAGGCACTCACCTCCTCCCTGTAGGCTGTCTCGTTGTTGTTGGAAATCAGGCCTACAACTGTTGTGTCGTCAGCAAACTTAATGATTCAGTTGGAGATGTGTGTGGTCAAGCAGTCATGGATGAACAGGGAGTACAAGAAGGGGCTGAGAACGCACCCCTGTAGGTCCCCTGTGTTGAGCATCAGCGTGGCGGAGGTGTTGTTGCCTACCTTCACCACCTGGGGATGGTCCGTCAGGAAGTCCAGGACCCAGTTGCGCAGGGAAGGGTTCAGACCCAGGGACTCCACTTTGTCTCTGTCCTGACGTTTTGCCTCTTTGATTGAAGATAAAAGAAAATAAAAGATTAAGATGGGCAAAATAACACAGACACTGGACAGAGGAACTCTGCTTAGAAGGCCATCATCCCGGAGTCGCCTCTTCACTGTTGTTGTTGAGACTGGTGTTTTCACAGTATAATACAATAAATAATACAGTGAATACTACAGTAAAGTTTGCAAAAACTCTACAGTGAATACTATAGTATTTATACCATAGTATACTTAAGAAATAAGGCCAGAGGGGATGTGGTATATGGATGTGGTACCAAGGGCTGTTCTTAAGCACAACGCAACACAGAGTGCCTGGATACAGCTCTTAGCCGTGGTGTATTGGCCATATACCACAAACCCCTGAGGTGCCTTATTGCGATCATAAACTGGTTACCAACTTAATTTAGAGCAGTAAAAAATACATGTTTTGTCATACCTGTCGTATACGGTCTGATAAGGTATACCACGGCGGTCAGCCAATCAGCATTCAGGGCTCGAACCACCCCTTTTATAATATAGTATTTTCTGTGGGATAGCAGTCCAGACCAAGATAATTCTGACTGACTCTGAGAGAGGATCTGTGTGGGATCTCTCTCCCTCTCTTTGTGTGCGTGTGTGTGTGTGTAGGTGTGCGTGTGAGCATGCATGTGTGTATGTGTTTTAGGGTGTTTGTTTTGGGTGTGCATGTGCATGTCTCTATCCTGGATAGGTGCAAACAGTCCTTACTAAAATACATAATGTTTTACTTGCTCAGAGTATCTGCATATCCCGGATTGCTAACAAACACACACTTCTGAAACAGTCCAAAGCTACCACATTGAACCACACGTTACATGTGCTTGTGGTTGTGATTTCATATCCACTCTTGGAGAGGAAGTGCTCTTTGAGTCTGTTGATAGGTCTAACGGAGTGGTGGTAGAAGAGGTGTAGTCAGTGGTGTTGCTGTGTGTGGAGTAGTAAGGCTAGCCAGCTCTGGGCAGTGAACCATATGGCTGAACTGGCCTGCCGAGCCTGCAGCTCTCCATGGCTGATGTGGTGGATGACACGGCACTCTGAGATGATCCTCACCCTGCCTAGCTTTGAGGCTGTGGTCTGGGTACTGGGTGTGGGAGAACATACACAATGCACTGTGGATCCTCCCCACATGACACAATACTACAGTTTACTATAGAATATTACACTACTTGCTATAGAATTCTATAGTAAAACATAGTATACTGTAGAATACTATACTACACATTGTAGTATCCCTCGATCAAGTGTAGTATTTACTATAAAATGTTGTAGCATACTGTAGAATACTACAGTAAATACAGTATTATCCTCACAAATAAAAGCTCTACTCTTCACCACAGCAGGTAGCCTAGTGGTTAAGAGCTTTGGGCTAGTAACAGAAAGGCTGCTGGTTTGAATCCCTGAGTCAGCAAAGTAGAAAAATCTGCCGTTCTGCCCTTGAGCAACGCAGCTAACCCCCAATAACTTCCTTGAGAAAACCTACTGGAGAAATACTAAAAGAGTAACTGCTCTATAACCTGTAGGTAGGCTTGGGTTCTGAACAGAGAGCTCAGAGCTTCTGCTCTTTTCTATAACCTGTAGGTAGGCTTGGGTTCTGAACAGAGAGCTCAGAGCTTCTGCTCTTTTCTATAACCTGTAGGTAGGCTTGGGTTCTGAACAGAGAGCTCAGAGCTTCTGCTCTTTTCTATAACCTGTAGGTAGGCTTGGGTTCTGAACAGAGAGCTCAGAGCTTCTGCTCTTTTCTATAACCTGTAGGTAGGCTTGGGTTCTGAACAGAGAGCTCAGAGCTTCTGCTCTTTTCTATAACCTGTAGGTAGGCTTGGGTTCTGAACAGAGAGCTCAGAGCTTCTGCTATTTTCTATAACCTGTAGGTAGGCTTGGGTTCTGAACAGAGAGCTCAGAGCTTCTGCTCTTTTCTATAACCTGTAGAGAACACAATATGTGGTCTATTCTTGGCATGTCGGTTTCTCACTTACGGGTGTCACGAATTGGGATATGGAGGAGGGGAATGGACAGGGTTTTATGCTGATTAAATACTGTAGTATTTACTATAGTTATAAAAATGTGGCGTTTTTATGGACTGTAGTGTTTTTACAGACATTTCTGTAGTATTTACTGCAGTGTTTTGTTTGTGGATAACACTGTCATTTTTACTATAGTATTCTACAGTATACTAGACAATTCTTTATTAAGTACTACACATGATTGAGGGATACTACATTGTGCAGTATAGCATTCTACAGTATACTACAGTTTACTACAGAATTCTATAGTAAGTACTGTAGTATTCTATAGTAAACGGTAGTATTTTTTATGCGGGAGGGGACAAATAAGTTACAGATTACAACAAACTAGCTGTCATAAGAATTGTATGATCTTGTATTACCTACTGCTCAGTATCCAACTCAGTCAGTGGGCAAAAGGGGTTCCACTTGTTCTCTACTGTCTACATTTTGATGGCAGCTTTATAATCTCTGTGAATCATAGGGCCGACACCCCCACCCCCCTTTCTCTCTCTTTTTCCACCCCCAACTCTCTTTCCATCCCACAGTTTATCTCTCTCTCTCTCTCTCCAGCTAGACCAGGCTCTATGGGTCCATTTGGAAGTAATCTGGCTCTGGCAGGGAATGAAAGGGCCTGCCTGGCCCATCCCTGGCACGGTAGTCTTCTCTCCAGCGGCTTCTCTCCGCAGGTCTCTGTCTCTTGGCTCTTTAACGAGCTGAGACCTGCCCAAGGTTGTCTCTCTGATGTAGCAGACCTGTATAAGCGCCACATTAGTGGATTCCCAGATCGGCTTCCTTCTCTCACCGGGCGGCGCTGACTGCCTGAGAGTAGGGTTTCCTGGTTCCACTCCCCCAGAGGCTCTCACTCTGTCTGGTAGAGGTGCAGAGGGCCATGGGCTTGTCTCCGTCTCATGAAAACAGTGGTGTGGATGTGTGTGTGTAGGGGGGAGTGTGTGTGCGTGTTTGTGTGTACATGCGTGTATGCCTCCTTGTGTGTGTGTGTGCTGAGCAATGAGATATTTCAATGGGTTTTTGTCTCAGTCTCATGAAAACAGTGTGGATGTGTGTGTGTACTGTGGGGGGAGGGGGTTGTGTGTGTGTGTGTGTGTGTGTGTGTGTGTGTGTGTGTGTGTGTGTGTGTGTGTGTGTGTGTGTGTGTGTGTGTGTGTGTGTGTGTGTGTGTGTGCGTGTGTGCTTCATTGTGTGTGTGTGCTGTACAATGAGATAGTTTTTGGGTAATGGATTACAGACACAAACATTAACCCCCTAAAGTCGATGTCCACTCCTCCGCAGAAATCTAATTAGCATATCAATACAAATCCTCATAAAATCTGTTTAAGCTAGAGATACACTATACAGTGCCTTCGGAAAGTATTCAGACCCCTTGCCTTTTTCACATTTTGTAACGTTACAGCTTTCTTCTGTTAAATTGTTTTTTTCCCACCTCATCAATCTACACATAATACCCCATAATGACAAAGCAAAAACAAGAATTCAGACATTTTTGCTAAAAACTGAAATATAACATTTACATAAGTATTCAGACCCTTTACTCTGTACTTTCTTGAGAAACATTTGGTAGCGATTACAGCATCGAGACTTCTTGGATATGACGCTACAAGCTTGGCACACCTGTATTTGGGTAGTTTCTCCCATTCTTCTCTGCAGATCCTCTCAAGCTCTGTCAGGTTGGATGGGGAGCGTTGCTGCACAGGTATTTTCAGGTCTCTCCAGAGATGTTAGATCGGGTTCAAGTTCGGGCTCTGGCTGGGCCAAAGGATATTCAGAGACTTGTCCCGAAGCCACTCCTTGTACTGGTTGTGTACTTAGGGTCGTTGTTCTGTTGGAAGGTGAACGTTCGCACCTGCATGAGGTGCTGAGTACTCTAGAGCAGGTTTTCATCAAGGATCTCTCTATACTTTGCTCTGCTCATTTTCCCTCATTCCTGACTAGACTCCCAGTCCCTGCCGCTGAAAAACATCCCTGCAGCATGACGCTGCCACCACCATGCTTCACCGTAGGGATGGTGCCAGGTTTCCTCCAGACGCTTGGCATTCAGGCCATAGAGTTCAACATTGGTTCCATCAGACCAGAGAATCTTGTTTCTCATGGTCTGAGAGTCCTTTATGTGTCTTTTGGCAAACTCCAAGCGGCCTGTCATGTGCCTTTTACTGAGGATTGGCTTCCGTCTGGCCACTCTACCATAAAGGCCTGATTGGTGGAGTGCTGTTGAGATGGTTGTCCTTCTGGAAGATTCTCACATCTCCACAGAGAAACTCTAGAGCTTTTTCAAAGTGACCATCGGGTTCTTGGTCACCACCCTAACCAAGGCCCTTGGTACCGATTGCTCAGTTCGGCCGGGCAGACAGCTCTAGGAAGTGTCTTGGTGGTTCCAAACTTCTTCCACTTAAGAATGATGGAGGCCACTGTGTTCTTGGGGATCTTCAATGCTGCAGAATTTTTTTGGTACCCTTCCCCAGATCTGTGCCTCTAAAACAATCCCGCCTCGGAGCTCTACGGACAATTCCTTCGACCTCATGGCTTGGTTTTTGCTCTGACATGCACTGTCAACTGGGGGACCTTATATAGACAGATGTGTGCCCTTTCCAAATCATGTCCAATCAATTGAATTTACCACAGGTGGACTCCAATCAAGTTGCAGAAACATCAAGGATGGTCCATAGAAACAGGATGCACCTGAGCTCAATTTCGAGTCTCATAGCAAAGGGTCTGAATACTTTTTTCTAAAATTGTTTTGTTAGGGGGTAGATCAGCTTTAATATTAAGTGTCTGCATCACTTCCAGTCCCCCATATATATTTTATGCTAATAAATATATATATATATATGTATACAGGCTACCTTTCAAAAGCTTGGGGTCACTTAGAAATGTCCATGTTTTTGAAAGAAAATCAACTTTTTGGCTATTGAAATAACATCAAATTGATCAGAAATACAGCGTAGACATTGTTAATGTTGTACATTTTATGGTCTATCTACATAGTACAGAGGCCCATTATCAGCAACCATCACTCCTGTGTTCCAATGGCACGTTGTGTTGCCTAATCCAAGTTGATCATTTTAAAAGGCTAATTGATCATTAGAAAAGCCTTTTTCAATTATGTTAGCACAGCTGAAAACTGTTGTTCTGATTAAAGAAGCAATACAACTGGCCTTCTTTAGACTAGTTGAGTATCTGGAGCGTCAGCATTTGTGGGTTCAATTACAGGCTCAAAATGGCCAGAAAAAAAATAACTTTCTTCAGAAACGCGTCAGTCTGTTAATGTTCAGAGAAATTAAGGCTATTCCATGTGAGAAAGAGGCGACCCCGGGATGCTGGCTTCTAGGCAGAGTTCCTCTGTCCAGTGTCTGTGTTCTTTTGCAAATCTTAATATTTTATTTTTATTGGTCAGTCTGAGATATGGCTTTTTCTTTGCCACTCTGCCTAGAAAGCCAGCATCCCGGAGTCGTCTCTTCACTGTTGACGTTGAGACTGGTGTTTTGCGGGTACTATTTAATGAAGTTGCCGTTGAGAACTTGTGAGGGGCTTGTTGGTCTGTTTCTCAAACTAGACACTCTAATGTACTTCTCCTCTTGCTTAGTTGTGCACCGGGGCCTCCCACTCCTCGCTCTATTCTGGTTAGAGACAGTTTGCTCTGTTCTGTGACGGGAGTAGTACACAGCGTTGTATAAGAGCTTCAGTTTCTTGGCAATTTCTCACATGGAGTAGCCTTCAATATAGCACACAGGGAAAACACTCACCCCAATTTATCTCAACCCCTTTTTTTTCACCACTGTGGTCAACATAAGCACACATCGTCTCTGAACAAAGTTCACATAGTGATTTTAGCCTGTGGCTGCCTGTGAGTCCTTTTTTCCATGGTTGAATTGTGGATTGACATACTCATCATAACAGCAGTGAAATATTACAGGCGGAGGTGGGTTATTAAAACGGTTATTACCACGGGTGACTGGGGTTAAACAGGACCTGACTGTCACAGTAATGACAGGGTGCATGGCTGAGGAAGGGGGAGACTGGCATGTGGAAGACGACTGAAAACCAACCATCAAAACCCCTCAATGGGATGTGGATGGACTTACTTCCTGACCGCTTGACTGAGTCGCTCCCCACCTAAACACAAACACACACATGCTCATGGACCCTCCAATGAACCCCTCAGCTACACAGACTTACTCACAGGCACGCGCGCGCACACACACACACACACACACACACACACACACACACACACACACACACACACACACACACACACACACACACACACACACACACACACACACACACACACACAAAGAATGCACATAAACAAAATCATACACAGAGGCCAGTGGTCAGTCTTAAACGATCACACTGACGATTCAATGGAGACAGCTAAGCTGACGGTCTCTGTAGACATATCTCTGTCTTATTATCCACAACATGGTTTGACACTGCGACCGCTCCATCATTTGAGAAAAATCTTCCATCCACAGAAAAAGCAGGGGGGAAGGGGGGGCATATATTTGTATTTTCCACCTCAGGCTCCCCTCGCTACCCTTGCTCCCCTCGCTCCCCTCGCACATAAACACATCTAGAGGGTCTGGACTAACAAACAAGAAGCCTAACCCATGAAATACGAGTCCAAAAGCAAAGCTTTCCCTTCACCTCAACCCCCACCCCCTCCTTTCCTCTTCGTTTCCCCCATCTCACCCCTACCCCAGCGTCCACCTTTAATCACTCACACATGCAGCACGACCTACCGGGGCAGAGTGAGTTGTGGGCCGTCCTTCGGACACTGAAGGGGTTGTGTGTCCCCTTGGCTACCCACAAGCCCTTGCTGTTCTCCAGGGGCTGTTTATTTGGCCCCTGTAATGGCGGCTGTCACGGCTAATCTTCCAGAAAGAGACCTTGATTTACTCCAGGTGGTGGTTTGGCCATTGTCTAGTCTCTGGAGCTGCCCTGATCTCTAACCCCTGACCCCTGGGCTGCCCTGCGTTCTAATGAGAGAGAAGGTCAGAGTTGGTTCTGGGAGGAGAGAGGTGACATGGGGATTAGCCTGGACACGGGTGTGTTTGTGTGTGTAGAAACAGATACCTCCCCCACACCCCTATCCTGACCTCCCTCTACATCTCTGTTACCCTCCTCAAGGACTTGTGGTCATATTGAATTATAAAATCCACATTTACCCTGAAGCATAATAAACAGAGGTAATAACAAAAGGAGTGAGGGAGTAAACAATACTTCTCCCTCTCTCTTCCCAACCTCTTTCTCTCTCTCTCTCATGTTCTTCCTCTTTCTCTCTTTCTCCTTCTCCCTCTCTCTTCCCAACCTCTTTCTCTCTCTCTCTCATGTTCTTCCTCTTTCTCTCTTTCTCCTTCTCCCTCTCTCTTTGTGTAACCGCGGGACAGAGGGACGTGCTTTGCCAACTGCCCTGTTCTATTTGCACTGGCGAGCATTCTTCCTGCCTGTTGGACGGCTCCATCTGGCCACCTCTGGGTCTCATACAACCCAGTAGTCCATTCCAATGACCCTGCTCTGTGTACGTCCATGTGAGAACAATTCACAAGGACGGACTGATATTATTGGCCTAGTCGGCAGGACAGGCATCATCGATGACTGGAAAAAGCTTTAGATGTTCTTAGCATTAAGAACACAGTGGCTGGACACGATCAACATGATCCCAGCCTGAAAATCCTGCCCTCCCCACTCCCTCTGTAAATACGCACGTGGATGGGGAGAGGAGTATATGTTTCGCACCCCCCACCCCCCCATCCCCCGCGTCTCGCAAAATATCCAGGCATGTGTATATATAGCAGGAAGTTCTGCAAATCAGTGGAATGATTAGGCTCATGTTAATACCAGGCATACGACCCGGCAGCAGTGTCCCCATTCCTCAACCTGGCCGCCCATGCCATAGTCTGGTCCCCTGCCCTCCCCCATGCCTCAACCTAGCCCCCCTGTGTCCCGGCTTGCCTCCCATTTCTGTAATACAGGCTATATTCATTTACGTAGCCAGCCCACTACTCCCAAAGTCGATGACAAGAGATAGTGCCTTCATCAGTAGCCAAGGGTGAGTCAATTACCAGTAAGAGCGCTATACTCTAGTTGTCTACCGCAGCCTGACTGTTTGACTAATAATACTACTCCTGCCGTCCTATCTTAAACCCTGGTTCTATCAGTAAGCTAGTCTACTACTCATAACCTACGAGACATTTACAGAAACTAACCAATCAGCTAACACCAGCAGAACTAAATCTGATTTCGACTTAAGCCTAGCTCCACAAGCATGAGTCAAAAGTACCAAAATACCATCAATCTTACCATTAAATGTCCCAGTATGCTAGCAGCCTGCCCCTGATTCCCTGTTCTGCCTGACTGGGATTGGGTAGACATGGTCCCCGCATTTAAGAGCTCCACTTCCAGTGCTAATATAAACCTGGGGGTCGGCGGCTGGATGAGACGTAACAGAGCAGTCACACAGAGAGAGGGATGGGGGAGAAGTAAGGGACATAACAGCCAACGGGTCAAAGGGGCAACAGGGCTCGGATATGAATCTCTCTCAGCTGCGACGACCCCTGACCCTATCCCACAATCCTTGGGGGAAGTTGTGTTATTGTCCCCCTCTCTCCCTCGATCTAATTGACCCTCTCTGCCTCGCATCTGTGGCCAGCCCGTGTCATCCCTTCCTCATTCTCTGTGCGGACTGACATAAACCCCACTTTTCTCTTCTTTCGGACGAGTTTCACTCTATCGTTTCCTCAGTTATGGCCTGAACAGCGCCAGCGATTCATCCTTCAGAGATGACTGCACTCTGTCAGAATGCAGACGGGAAGATGGGAGAAGGGAGAAAAGGAGGGGAAGAGGGAAGGAAAGAGAGAGAATGAAAGAAAGAGAAGGAGAGAGAGAGAAGGCGAAAGGGAAGGTGAGTATGTAACCCCACCAGTGTGAGGGGTCAAAGGTGAGGTTTTCTCAAGGTCAGGGAGTGAATAGAGGTACAGGGTCACCATTGGCCTGCTCTCTGTTCTAGAACATTCGGACATCAGATTCCAGAACAGTGAAAACAGATTCCATCACACTGCTGGACCATCAGCCCAATGGATCGCTCATGTACTCATACCATGTGTGTCAGTCAATGCTCCATTCATTCAGCCTTATGTGACCTGAGACACTGTAAACCATCTGGGAGACACAGAGCAGCACTGGGATCAGTGTTATGGGAGACACTGAGGTACCGTGCAGAAGGACATGAAACTAAAAACTGATATGAAGCTAAAGATCTTGCCAAAGAAAAAGCATTGACATTATTGGACCTGAGACATCCTTCTGGTATATGAATGTAAAGGGATTTTGTTGATGACATCTCCTCACTATAAAGCAACAAACAAACCATTGAACAAGTTGACCTTTGCAGTGCACTCTCTCAGTGAAGCAGCACTCGGCCTCCTCTGGTATCTCTGGGGACCTCCGGGTCTGCAGTGTCTCCTCGGGCCGACACCAATCAGCACCAGCACACATTCCAATGCATCATGGGCTGTGTAGTCTCACGGACCCTGCCCCAAATAGAGATGAGGCAAAGACAGAGGAATTCATGAGGAACAAGATAAGTGTGAGAGCAATGTGTGTGTGTGTGTGTTTGTGTATAAGAGATACTAGTTCAGAGTTAGTAATACATCCAAGCTCATTGTCTGGGGCGAAATAGGACTTTGTGATATTTCAAGGGGGTGGAGGGATGAGGGAGGGGGGGGGGGGGGGGGGGGGGGGGGTCCGAGTTGGGGGAGCAGGGGAGTAGTGGGGAGCAGGGTGTGGTCAATGTGACGTAATCCTCTGGACATCTGGGCAGCGACGACAGACAGTCAGGCTGTGTTCCGGCTCCAGAGGAGACACAGACACACACTTCAACCCCTCCCTCCCCAGGGGAGCTGTAGTCTAGGAACCAGAGACACAACACTAATGAGTCTAATGAACAGGGAGTCAGACACCAGGCAGGGCCGAAGTTGGCCAGAGTGGGCCAAGGAGGGCCAAAGATGGCCATGGGGAGTACAGAAGGCTTATGCAACACATGAAACAGGCAGAAATGACACAAGCTTTCCAAGCATATATTTGACTCCGGTGCCGAATCCAGAGATAGAAAGTCGTTTTTCAGATTTTTGTTTTAAGCCTATCCCAAACCTTAACCATTTGGAGTTAATGCCCAACCTTAACCTTTGTTTTTTTTCACCTCTTTTCTCCCCAATTGGTAGTTACAGTCTTGTACCATCGCTGCAGCTCCCGTACGGACTCAGGAGGGTCAAAGGTTGAGAGTCATGCATCCTCCAAACCACGACCCTGCCAAGCCGTTTAACCCGGGAAGCCAGCCGCACCAATATGTTGGAGGAAACACCGTACAACTGGCCACCGAAGTCAGTGTGCATGTTCCCGGCCCATCACAAGGAGTCGGCACAATGGGACATCGCGGCCAGCCACACCCTCCCCTAACCCGGACGATGCTGTGCCTCATGGGTCTCCCAATAGTGGCCGGCTGCGTCATAGCCCGGGATTGAACCCGGGTCTGTAGTGACACCTGAGTGCCTTAGATCGCTGTGCCACCCGGGAGGCCCAGCGAACGCCTAATTCTGACACGAGACTGTGAGAGCTAGTTGAACTAGGGACAGAATTTGCTGACCAAAGCTGCAGGTTCATTGAGATGCTAGCTAGGAGCTTGGGTTTAGCTGAGCTTATTTGCCTGGAGGCCCTGTAAACTTTTCTCATAAACAAACAGGCAAATGTTGTTTGCAGGCTGTTTTAGCAGCTGTGACCTGATACACAAAGCCCAGGGGGTAGACACATTCTCTGTGACCGCTCCTGTCTGAGCCGCTCGAAAGCCGCCACATGAGAAGCAGAGCTATGGAGTGTGTGTGTGCATATTATATTATATACACACACTCTCCATAGCTCTGCTTTCTGTGTGTGTTGAGTAAGTGAATTCCAGGCATCCAATTCCAGTCTAAGCTTGTGTGTGTGTGTGTGTGTGTGTATGTGCGTTGTATGTGTATGTCTATGTGTGTGTTTGTGTTCACTCTGCGACTTCATCTCTCCTTCCCAGGGTATGCACGTTCATTAGTGCACCTGCAGGATGGAGGGATATCAGGGGACAATGGCTCTCCACACAGCCCAGATCTGATATACACAGCTCACATAGCACTGCAGTCACCCCCAGGCCACACACACAAGCATGCACGTACATACAAACACACACACGCGCACGCACACACTTACACTCATATGACTGGCCGACCGGAGAGTCTACCCATCTCCCGCGTGCCAAGTGTGTGGGATCAGAGGTCAGAGTTGATCAGTTGAGGTCACGCTGTGATGGGATGACCCTCGTCTTAATCCACTGGATCCTGTCTGTGTTCAGGATAGACCAGACTCAGTTCACATTAGTCAGACACATGCCTTACTAATAATCTCTGGCTACAAACACCCTGAAGATGTCCATCTGCCCCATGTAAATGGTCTCTCTCATAACCACAAACCCATAGTCTTTGCCGGAGCTCCAAAAAACATGCCATCGTTCTGCAGCTCCCTCTATCCCCCCTCCCTGTCGCTCCCCCCCCCCCCTTCTCCCTCTCTCTCCCCCTCTCTTTCTGTCTCTCTATCACTCTCTCTCCCTCCCTCCCTCCCTCCCTCCATCCATCCCTCCCTCCCTCCCTCCCTCCCTCCCTCCCTCCCTCCCTCCCTCCCTCCCTCCCTCTCTCTCTCTCCTCCTTCTGTCTCATTTCCACTCTAGTTGCTGTGTCTCTGTTTTAATCCAGCAAATTAAACTTGGTGAGCCTTCTGCTTCCCCCCAAATCCTTTCCCCACCACTTTCAGACAAGGGAACATAAAGGGAGGGAGTGGAGGAGAGTTGTGGGAGAGCAGAGGGGAGTGGAGCATACAGTAGGGCCTGAACAGAACAGAGGGACAGACAGGGCATGGCCGGGTGGCAGAGCAGAGAGAACACAACTCGGCTCTCATCAGCTCCTGGGCCTGTGAATCGAGGTCTTCACTGGGCTACTCTTACCCCCTGATAACCGGTACACAAGCTATCTCTCCCTCTCTCTCCCACCAAGCTATCTCCCACAGCCACACAGAGAACCACACACATACACATGTATGGATGAAGGAATTTACACAGGGTTCCTAGACACACTACTACTGATCCAGACACACACACACACTATGTAGACACACACTATAACCAGAAAAACAAACAGAATTGTCTCTCTCACGCACATTCCTCCACACCACCCCACTTCCCCCGTGCCTACTCCCTTTCCTGTTGACCAAAGGCTCAGTGATACTGTAGCCTACTAATAATCAGTGTGGTTTATTTCCAGCAGACACTAAATCTAAACTAAACTCATCTCTTCTTTCCATGAGAAACGTAAGGCCTAGTTTAAGCATCACCAGGCCTGGCAATCACTCGAATGAGCTAATAGGACATGACACGCTGATTTTTCAAACACAAAAACAACTTTAGTTGCTAGTAGCAGACTTTTCGCTCTTCTACTGCTGAGCCTAAACCGACAGTGATGCTTGTTTATCAAGTTCACAGTAGCCTATATTTAGCGGTCTGACAGCCATCGATGTGAGCAGTTGTGCAGCTATAGTATGTGCTGGTTTGTTACACATAAAAAGGGGATATTGGGTATTTTGGGATCTTTGCGGTGTGTGTGTGCTCGGTGTGGATAGAATCCCCCTGGTTCAGCCGGTTTCGAGCGGAGACAGGGGTTGGGGAGGTGGGGAGTGTATTACAGGATATTAAAGTGTAATGACGGGGCTGGGAGAGTGCTGGGCCATGGGAAAGTGGTCACAGTGTCTCGCTGCGGCCTAGCGGTGGCCCCACGGCTGGCCCTTGGCTCCGGGAGCCAGAACCGGGTCACACTGCCACAGATGCTCATTATGGGTCACGGGAGATGGAGGAGGAATGGGCGAGACAAGGGGGAGCCAACCCCCAGAAACCACTTCACCATTTCAACCCCCACATCCCCCCTTCATTCAGGTACCAACCACCAACCCCTGCCCCCTTGAAAGGACATAGAGCCCTGGTTCTCCAAAAACCACCAATCCATGGAGAGAGAGAGGCCCGTTTCCATGTCGACAGAGCATCCAGACAACACTGAAACCACAGCGCCATGACAATGGGGTGGGGGGAGATGAGGGAGGAGACCGTACCACAGCACCACAGGCCATCCCATTGGGCACAGACGTCAGTTCAACGTCGAGTTTGATTTACATTTGGTTGAGTTACCAACTAACTTGAATTCAATGTGAAATCAGCAACAAATGTCACCAGGTCATTGGATTTAGGTTCAAAGTTGGGTGTAAAAAATATGAAATGCCCCTACGTTGATGACTTCTTGCAAATCCAATCAGTTTTCTACGCTGATTGTATCACGTCTCAGGATGTGACCCAGATGCAGACACAGGAGGTCTATAGTTTGGCTCTCCGAATAGGTTGATGGCAAGCAGAGGCAGAGGATGGCAAGCAGAGGTTCGTAAATCCAAGGCAGAGTCAATCAGGGACAGAACGGCAGGCTCAGGGTCAGAACAGGCAGAAAGGTCAGAACCGGGAAGACTAGAAAACAAGAAGTTGAGAACAGGTGAAATGGGAAACACGCTGGTAAGACCTGAGAAAAAACAAAACAAACTGACAAACAGAAAACACAGGTATAAATATATTGTAGCCACCTGGTGAGGGGTGGAGACGAGAGAGAGAGAGGGAGAGAGAGAGAGAGAGAGAGTGAGAGAGACAGAGAGAGAGAGAGAGAGAGAGAGAGAGAGAGAGAGAGAGAGAGAGAGAGGAGACTGACTACACAGAGGTGATCTCCTATTTCTCTACATTCCTCTGATTCAACCAAGTAGTCAGCATATTACCAACAGGCCCCTTAATGACAGCTTCCCACTGTGGTGTGTGTGTGCGTATGTGTGTGTGCACTTGTGTGTGAGACAGAGGGTGAGCGTGTGCTTGTGTTTGAGTGAGAGAGTCAGTAAACAAACTACGTGTCTGCCTGACAGAGTGCTTGAGTGTGAGTTGAAGTGTTTGTGTTTGCAAGCAGTTTGGGTGTGTTATCATGTGTTATAGAGCACGTGAGTGTACTGTACGAGCTTCACAAACTCAAAGCGGTTCAGTCAAACCTTCCCCGAGTAATGTCTTTGTCTGCAGTAGAGGTCGACCGATTATCAATACCGATTATTGGAGGACCAAAAGCCGATACCGATTAATAGGACGATTTTTTAAAATGTATTTGTAATAAGGACAATTACAACAATACTGAATGAGCACTTATTTTAACTTAATATAATACATCAATAAAAATCAATTTAGCCTTAAATTAATAATGAAACATGTTCAATTTGGTTTAAATAATGCAAAAACAAAGTGTTGGAGAAGAAAGTAAAAGTGCAATATGTGCCATGTAAGAAAGCTAACATTTAAGTTCCTTGCTCAGAACATGAGAACAGTATATCTTCCGTCCCTCTCCTCGCTCCTACCTGGGCTCGAACCAGGAACACAACGACAACAGTCACCCTTAAAGTAGCGTTACCCATGCAGAACAAGGGGAACAACCACCCCAAGTCTCAGAGCGAGTGACGTTTGAAACGCTATTAGTGCACCCCGCTAACTAGCTAACCATTTCACATCGGTTACACCAGCCTAATCTCGGGAGTTGATAGGCTTGAAGTCATAAACAGCTCAATGCTTGAAGCACAACAAAGAACTGCTGGCAAAATGCACGCAAGTGCTGTTTGAATGAATGCTTACGAGCTTGCTGGTGCCTACCATCACTCAGTCAGACTGCTCTATCAAATCATAGACTTAATTATAACATAATAACACACAGAAATACGTGCCGTAAGTCCTTAATATGGTCGAATCCGGAAACTATCATCTCGAAAACAAGACGTTTATTCTGAAACAAACACAGACACGGAAACAATCACCCACCCTAGATGAGACAAAAACCATACATCACCCATGTCACACCCTGACCTAACCAAAATAATATAGAAAACAAAGATAACTAAGGCGTGACATTGATGTTTATGGTTAGGTACAAATTGGAGCAACGATACGCACCGCATTGATTATATGCAACGCAGGACACGCTAGATTAACTAGTAATATCATCAACTTATAACTAGGGATTATGATTGATTGATTGTTTTTTATAAGATAAGTTTAATGCTAGCTAGCAACTTACCTTGGCTACTTACTGCATTCGCGTTACAGGCGGGCTCCTCGTGAAGTGCAATGTAATCAGGTGGTTAGCGCGTTGGACTAGTTAACTGTAGGGTTGCAAGATTGAATCCCGGAGCTGACAAGGTAAAAATCTGTCCTTCTGCCCCTGAACGAGGCATTTAACCCACCGTTCCTAGGCCGTCATTGAAAATAAGAATGTGTTCTTAACTGACTTGCCTAGTTAAATAAATATTAAATAAAGATTATATAAAGGTGTAAAAAAATTAAAAAAATGGACAAATCGGTCCAAAAATACTGATTTCCAATTGTTTTGAAAACTTGAAATTGGCAATAATTAATCGGCCATTCCGATTAATCGGTCGACCTCTAGTCTGCAGTTCATGTCATCAGCTACACAGCAAATATAAGTATTCATTACATGACACTGTACTTCTCAAGCATTCCTCTCTAGTCTCTCTCTCTCTCCCTCGCTCTCTCTAGTCTCTCTCTCTCTCTCCTTCGCTCTCTCTAGTCTCTCTCTCTCTCTCTCTCCCTCGCTCTCTCTAGTCTCTCTCTCTCTCTCTCTCTCCTTCGCTCTCTCTAGTCTCTCTCTCTCTCTCTCCCTCGCTCTCTCTAGTCTCTCTCTCTCTCTCCCTCGCTCTCTCTAGTCTCTCTCTCTCTCCCTCGCTCTCTCTAGTCTCTCTCTCTCTCCCTCGCTCTCTCTAGTCTCTCTCTCTCTCTCTCTCTCCCTCGCTCTCTCTAGTCTCTCTCTCTCTCCCTCGCTCTCTCTAGTCTCTCTCTCTCTCTCCCTCGCTCTCTCTAGTCTCTCTCTCTCTCTCTCTCTCTCCCTCGCTCTCTCTAGTCTCTCTCTCTCTCTCTCCCTCGCTCTATCTAGTCTCTCTCTCTCTCCCTCGCTCTCTCTAGTCTCTCTCTCTCTCTCTCTCTCTCTCCCTCGCTCTCTCTAGTCTCTCTCTCTCTCGCTCTCTCTCTCCCTCGCTCTCTCTAGTCTCTCTCGCTTTCTCTCAATTAAGATGCCAATTTCTAGTTTAATTTAGGGGTTTATTGTCATGGGAAACATATGTTTACATTGCCAAAGCAAGTGAATTAGATAATAAACAAAAAATAACTAAACAATAGAAAAATGAACATGAAACATTGCACTCACAAAAGTTCCAAAAGCATAAAGACATTTCAAATGTCATATTATGTGCCAATAAAAGTACAGAAGGGAAAATAAATAAACATAAAATTGGGTTGTATTTACAATGGTCTTTGTTGTTAACTGCCCTTTTCTTGTGGCAACAAGTCACAAATATTGCTGCTGTGATGTAACACTGTGGTATTCTGCATGCAAAGTCAACATTTTGTGAATTCTTTGTTGGTGAGTGGACCCCAGACCTCACAAACATAAAAGGAAATGGGTTCTATAACTGATTCAAGTATTTTTTACCCAGATCCTGATTGGTATATCAAATTTTATGTTCCTTTTGATGGCATGGAAGGCCCTTCTTGCCTTGTCTCTCAGGTCGTTCACAGCTTTGTGGAAGTTACCTGTGACGCTGATGTTTAGGCCGAGGTATGTATCGTTTTTTGTGAGCTCTAGGGCAACTGTGTCTAGATGGATTTTTTATTTGTGGTCATGGCAACTGAACCTTTTTTGGAACACCAATCATTTTGACTACTGAGATTTACTGTCAGAGCCCTGGTCTGACAGAATCTGTGCAGAAGATCTAGTTGCTGCTGTAGGCCCTCCTTGGTTGGAGACAGAAGCACCAGATCATCAGCAGACATTTGACTTCAGATTCTAGTAAGGTGAGGCCAGGTGCTGCAGACTGTTCTAGTGCCCTCGCCAATTCGTTGATATATATGTTGAAGAGGGTGGGGCTTATGCTGCATCCCTGTCTCACCCCACGTCCCTGTGGAAAGAAATATGTGTTTGTTGCCAATGTTTATGTACATGGATTTTATAATGTTGCATGTTTTTCCCCCAACACCACTTTCCATCAATTTGTATAGCAAACCCTTATGCCAAATTGATTCGAAAGCTTTTTTATAAATCAACAAAGCATTAGAATACTTTTTGGTTTGTTGGTTTGTCAATTAGGGTGCGCAGGGTGAATATGACATTTGCTCAGTTCAATGTTTTCACTGAGGAAATGTACAAGTCTGCTGTTAATGATAATGATTGCTGTTGACGCATATCCCACGGTAGTTATTGGGGTCAAAATGTTCTCCACTTTTGTGTATTGGGGTGATCAGTCCTTGGTTCCAAATGTTGCCAGAGCTAAGGATGATGTTAAAGATTTTAAGTGTAGCCAATTGGAATGTGTGGTCAGTATATGTTTTTTCTGTTCTTTATTATAGGCCAAAAATGATTGGAGAAGGGGTTTATCCATACATTTCCATTTTGGATAGATTTACAGTGCCTTGCGAAAGTATTCGGCCCCCTTGAACTTTGCAACCTTTTGCCACATTTCAGGCTTCAAACATAAAGATATAAAACTGTATTTTTTTGTGAAGAATCAACAACAAGTGGGACACAATCATGAAGTGGAACGACATTTATTGGATATTTCAAACTTTTTGAACAAAAAAACTGAAAAATTGGGCGTGCAAAATTATTCAGCCCCCTTAAGTTAATACTTTGTAGCGCCACCTTTTGCTGCGATTACAGCTGTAAGTCGCTTGGGGTATGTCTCTATCAGTTTTGCACATCGAGAGACTGACATTTTTTCCCATTCCTCCTTGCAAAACAGCTCGAGCTCAGTGAGGTTGGATGGAGAGCATTTGTGAACAGCAGTTTTCAGTTCTTTCCACAGATTCTCGATTGGATTCAGGTCTGGACTTTGACTTGGCCATTCTAACACCTGGATATGTTTATTTTTGAACCATTCCATTGTAGATTTTGCTTTATGTTTTGGATCATTGTCTTGTTGGAAGACAAATCTCCGTCCCAGTCTCAGGTCTTTTGCAGACTCCATCAGGTTTTCTTCCAGAATGGTCCTGTATTTGGCTCCATCCATCTTCCCATCAATTTTAACCATCTTCCCTGTCCCTGCTGAAGAAAAGCAGGCCCAACCCATGATGCTGCCACCACCATGTTTGACAGTGGGGATGGTGTGTTCAGCTGTGTTGCTTTTACGCCAAACATAACGTTTTGCATTGTTGCCAAAAAGTTCAATTTTGGTTTCATCTGACCAGAGCACCTTCTTCCACATGTTTGGTGTGTCTCCCAGGTGTCTTGTGGCAAACTTTAAACGACACTTTTTATGGATATCTTTAAGAAATGGCTTTCTTCTTGCCACTCTTCCATAAAGGCCAGATTTGTGCAATATACGACTGATTGTTGTCCTATGGACAGAGTCTCCCACCTCAGCTGTAGATCTCTGCAGTTCATCCAGAGTGATCATGGGCCTCTTGGCTGCATCTCTGATCAGTCTTCTCCTTGTATGAGCTGAAAGTTTAGAGGGACGGCCAGGTCTTGGTCGATTTGCAGTGGTCTGATACTCCTTCCATTTCAATATTATCGCTTGCACAGTGCTCATTGGGATGTTTAAAGCTTGGGAAATCTTTTTGTATCCAAATCCGGCTTTAAACTTCTTCACAACAGTATCTCGGACCTGCCTGGTGTGTTCCTTGTTCTTCATGATGCTCTCTGCGCTTTTAACGGACCTCTGAGACTATCGCAGTGCAGGTGCATTTATACGGAGACTTGATTACACACAGGTGGATTGTATTTATCATCATTAGTCATTTAGGTCAACATTGGATTATTCAGAGATCCTCACTGAACTTCTGGAGAGAGTTTGTTGCACTGAAAGTAAAGGGGCTGAATAATTTTGCACGCCCAATTTTTCAGTTTTTGATTTGTTAAAAAAGTTTGAAATATCCAATAAATGTCGTTCCACTTCATGATTGTGTCCCACTTGTTGTTGATTCTTCACAAAAAAATACAGTTTTATATCTTTATGTTTGAAGCCTGAAATGTGGCAAAAGGTCGCAAAGTTCAAGGGGGCCGAATACTTTCGCAAGGCACTGTATTTCACCACAGTCCCTGGGCCTGGAAATGATTGATTTCCCCCTCCAGGATGGAGAAGCTGTCTTCATTAAAGTATGGGGATTCTAGAGGGGGGAAACAAGTAGCACACAGGAGGACATTTTTCTCTGTTGATAAAATTTCCTTTTGAATTTCTAGTCAAATGTAAAATGTTCCTGTTTTGATTAATTTAATAGAATGAGTTAGGTCTGCTCTATATCAAATGAGTCCCTCCCCTGTTTTACTACTGGTAGTTTTGTGGATGGGACTGCCAGCTCCCTGTAACCTAGAGGGCAACCAGTGTGTCCATCTCCTCTATACCATGTTTCTTGTAGGATGACAATGTCTGTATTTCTGTTTTCATTGGTGAAGTCCAGGCTCCTGCTCTAGTGTAGTGAAGGCTTTGTGTTCCATAAAGTGTCCAATGCTGTTAGTTGTGTTCTCTCTCTCTCTCTCTCTCTCTCTCTCTCTCTCTCTCTCTCTCTCTCTACATGCTCATTCAATGGTTTTTATTTATTTGTACTATTTTCTATATTGTAGAATAATAGCAGAGACATCAAAACTATGAAATAACACATATGGAATCATGTAGTAACCAGAAAAGTGTGAGCTGTGAGAAAAGCCACACGCATTCCCTTTCTCTAATGCTTTCAACCGATTTTTTTTCTTGCAATAGCAATTTGCTGTTCACGTGCGTCAGAGATGTATAGCGATATATATACCATGTTAAATGTGTGCCGAGACAATAGCTTGAGCAGGGCTAATCCTTAAGTCTTGTCAACTTTCGCTGAAGGCAACACCCCTTTCTCTGAGGCTGCTGAGCTGAGGTTCTGAAAATAATTCAAATTTCCACATGAAGTGAGTGGCCAGCAGTGGTTTCTCCTCTTTCTCTCTCTCTGCCGTTTACCTTCTCCGACTGTGAGAAAGCTGCTTTGAGTGGCTCATACATATTCATGTGTGGGAGAGAGCTCCCTGTTCGACAGTCAGTCAAAGAGTTAGGCCTGTCCCCTGCCTGCCCAGAAAAAGGACAACTGCTGGGCACTACTCACACAGGCATAAATCTAAGCCTCCCATGAATGAATTCAAATGCAAATCTCAGCGAGTAGAAACCAGCGAGTAGAAAGGACAATCTTCATTTCGCTGACCCTGAATCTGTGTGCTGTGCTCCCCCACTAACTGACAACTGACAGGAACACCTAATTATCCACAGTGTGTGGAGAAGTGTGTGTGTGTCTCTGTGTGTGTACGTATTTGTACGTGTGTGTGTGTGTACGCGTGTGAGTGTGTATTGTGAGTTAGAGAAGCAGAAAAATAACATTTGAATGGCAGTGTTTGATTTCCAGTTGTGTTTATTTCCAATAGAAGTGTATGTGTTGAGATCTAAGATGTAAGGAATCCTTAGTACGTTTTTGTATTGTATAAGTTTGTGTGCACCTGAAACAAGGGGTGGTCTTCTGTTCAATCCATCTACTATGTGTGTGTGTGTGTGTGTGTGTGTGTGTGTGTGTGTGTGTGTGTGTGTGTGTGTGTGTGTGTGTGTGTGTGTGTGTGTGTGTGTGTGTGTGTGTGCATGCACATGTATAACTCTACCCATCTCTATTCTCGCGTCTCTGTTCTCAGTCTAAGCACGGCCAGAATTGAACCTGAACTGATTGGGAGTAAAAAGCAGTTGCTGGGGGAGGTTCAGTGGAGCAGAAGCAGTTGCCAGGGCAGTTGCCAGGGCAGCAGCGCTGGGTTGCTGTGGGTAGCCCTGTAGGGAGAGTGTGAGTGCTAAAGCCATTAGGAGGTCTTACCATATGAAAGACAGAGTGGGTGTGGCAGGGTGAAGAAGAGCCCCGAGTGGATCTCCCCACTGTCAACCAGCAGGTGCTCCACAAAGGACCCATTCACTACACCCCCCCCCCCCCCCCACACTCCCCTCTTCCCTGGGCTCTCGAGCGTTGCAGTGGTGTAAGGCACTGCATCTCAGTGCTAGAGGTGTCACTACAGGCCCTGGTTCGATCCTGGGCTGTATCACAACCGGCTATGATCGTCGTCCGGGTTAGGAGAGGGTTTGGCCGGAGTAGGCCATCATTGTAAAAGGTAGAGAGTGGGAGAGGGAGAAAGAACAACACGACAACAGTGTAACTCTGCTTCTATTAGGCGGAAGACCTGTGCTCTCCTGGATATGTGATGGAATCCAGGGGCCAGTCTTCCAAGAGCAAAAAGCCTAACACAGAACTCTATTTCTGGGTCAGCTCCCTGTAGCTCTCCATCCTGTCCAGGAGTGAGCATTTATTTCCCCTCGTTAGGAGAGACCTACTGTTTACTATGTGGAAATTAAAAAAGCTGTTTGTGTGTCTGTCTGTCTGTGAGTGTATATGTCTGTCTGTCTATCTGGTCTGAGAAGTTAGACAGACAGTTCTGTGCTGGGACAGAAACAGAATAGGATGGGCAATGCTGTGTCAGGTATAGGCGATTGACAAACCTAACACGATGGTAAATCAAAGATCAGGCGGAGGCGCTATATGTTCAGGGGTGTGTCAGAAATACATTTGATATTTTCACTATTACAATTATTGGCACACTTGCTGAATAAACAAGTTGTGGGTGTGTCGAGACTTGGCCCCTCACTGGCCAATCAGAACGTGCTCCATGGCGAAATATACTACATGAACTAGAGTATGGGGACACCTGCTCCTCGAACATCTCATTCCAAAATCAGGGGCATTATTATGGAGTTGGTCCCCCCTTTGCAGCTATAACAGCCTCCACTCTTCTGGGAAGGCTTTCCATTAGATGTTGGAACATTGCTGTGGGGACATGCTTCCATTCAGCCACAAGAGTTTTAGTGGGGTTGGGCACTGATGTTGGGCGATTAGGCCCGGCTCGCAGTTGGCGTTCCAATTCATCCCAAAGGTGTTCGATGGGGTTGAGGTCAGGGATCTATGCAAGCCAGTCCTGTTCTTCCACACTGATCTCGACAAACCATTTCTGTATGGACCTCGCTTTGTGTACGGGGCATTGTCATGGTGAAACAGGAAAATGAAATTGTTGCCACAAAGTTGGATGCACAGAATCGTCAAGCATGTCATTGTATGCTGTAGCGTTTTAGATTTGCCTTCACTGGAACTAAGCCCGAACCATGAAAAACAACCAGAGAACATTATTCCTCCTCCATCAAACTTTATAGTTGACACTATGCATTTGGACAGGTAGCGTGCTCCTGGCATCCGTCAAACCCAGATTCATCCGTCGGACTGCCAGATGGTGAAGCGTGATTCATCACTCTGGAGAAAGCGTTTCCACTGCTCCAGAGTCCAATGGCGGGGAGCTTTTCACCACTCCAGCCGACACTTGGCATTGCGCATGGTGATCTTAGGCTTGCATGCGGCTGCTCAGCCACAGAAACCGACATCATGAAGCTCCCAAAGAACAGTTATCGTGCTGATGTTGCTTCCAGAGGCATTTTGGAACTCGGTAGTGAGTGTGGCATCTGAGGACAGACTATTTTTACAATTATTTTTGTCGAATAATAGTGAATACATCAAAAATAGGAAGTAACCAAAAATTGTTAAAAACAATCCAAATATTTTTGAGATTTTAGAATCTTCAAAGTAGCCACCCTTTGCCTTGATGACAGCTTTGCACGCGCTTCGTATTCTCTCAACCAGCTTCACCTGGAATGCTTTTCCAACAGTCTTGAAGGAGTTTCCACATATGCTGAGCACTTGTCATCCAAAACCATCTCAATTGGTTTGAGGTCAGGTGATTGTGGAGGCCAGGTCATCTGATGCAGCACTCCATCACTCTTTTTCTTGGTCAAATAGCCCTTACACAGCCTGGAAGTATCACTGCAGAATGCTCTGGTAGCCATGCTGGTTAAGTGTGCCTTGAATTCTAAATAAATCACAGACAGTGTCACCAGCAAAGCACTCCACACCATCACACCTCCTCATTCATGCTTCACAGTGGGAACCACACACGCAGAGATCATCCGTTCACCTACTCTGAGCCTCACAAAGACACGGCGGTTGGAACCAAAAATCTCCAATTTGGACTCATCAGACCAAAGGACAGATTTCCACCAGTCAAATGTCCATTGCTCGTGTTTCTAGGCCCAAGCAAGTCTCTTCTTATTATTGTTGTCCTTTAGTAGTGGTTTCTTTGCAGCAATTCGACCATGATTCACACAGTCTCCTCTGAATAGTTGATGTTGAGATGTGTCTGTTACTTTTATTTGGGCTGCAATTTCTGAGGCCGGTAACTCTGATGAACTTATCCTCTGCAGCAGAGGTAACTCTGGGTCTTCCTTTCCTGTGGTGGTCCTCATGAGAGCCAGTTTCATCATAGCGTTTGATAGTTTTTGTAACTGCACATGAAGAAACTTTCAAAGTTCTTGAAAAGTTTGGGATTGACTGACCTTCATGTCTTAATGTAATGATAGACTATCTTTCTCTTTGCTTATTTCAGCTGTTCTTGCCATAATATGGACTTGGTCTTTTAACCAATAGGGCTAAGAAGGAAAGAAATTCCACAAATTAACTTTTTGCAAGGCATACCTGTTAATTAAAATGCATTCCAGGTGACTACCTCATGAAGCTGGTTGAGAGAATGCCAAGAGTGTGCAAAGCTGTCATCAAGGCAAAGGGTGGCTACTTTGAATAATCTGAAATATAAAATATATTTTGATTTGAGTAACACTTTTTTGGTTACTACATGATTCCATATGTGTTATTTCATAGTTTTGATGTCTTCACTATTATTCTTCAAGGTAGAAAATAGTAAAAATAAAGAAAAACCCTTGAATGAGTAGTTCAAAGTCCAAACTTTTGACTGGTACTGTACTTTTGTGTAAATATATAGTTTGTGTTTTTTTCAAGTTGTATATTTACTGTATTTTATGTATTGCCTGGGAATCAACTCCAATTCCAATGTCAGTCCATTATAGTTTGTTAAATGGCTTACAGAAACTAAATAACAAAATGTATATTTACTAAATAAGTAACTATAACTTGAACCCATTTGCAGTCCACATTGTTCTTAATAATTGCATGGCTTCAATAGCATTCATACTGATATAGAGGCTAGTCTTAAAGTAAATTGCGTTATGGCTGAGCATGGACATACCAAACATTCAATAAGTCAATAAGCAAGATTTCATGTATTATTGATAATTCTAAACAAATTCTAAACAAAATGAAACAACATCTTGTTTTAAATAGGCTATGTGTCACGCCCTGACCTTGGAGATCCTTTTTATGCCTCTATTCTGGTTTGGTCAGGGCGTGAGTTGGGGTGAGCATTTCTATTTTTTGTGTCTCTATGATTTTCTATCTCTATGTTTTGGCCAGGTAGGGTTCTCAATCAGGGAGAGCTGTCTATCGTTGTCTCTGATTGGGAACCATACTTAGGTAGCCTTTTTTCCCACCTGTCTTGTTGGGAAGTTGACTTTGTTTATGGCACTTTGCCTTTGAGCTTCACGGTTTGTTTTTTGTATTGTTTATTGTTTTGTCGGCGTCATTTTGATCATTAAAAGATCACGTACGCTCACCACGCTGCACCGTGGTCCTCTCCTTCAAACAGCCGTGACACTGCCACACTTACAGGCACCATGATTTCTCCCCGTGGACATATAATATTAAAACAACGCAGACTATGGAGGGTTTTACTGCACATCCAAACTTCCCACAGTAGCTGGACAAAGATCCAGTATAAAGAGAAAAGGAGAATGTCCACCGTTATACTGCTCCCAAATTGGTCTACGTTTTATGAACATAATAGGAACCATCTTACAGATCACATCGCATTCACACATCTCCAGAAGTTGCATTGCAAGCGCGCCAAAAATAACGCTGTCACCATAAAACCAGGAAGGTGAATAATTCCAATAAGTTTGGTTGGAATAAAATGTTAGGGAAAACAAGCTATCTGTTTTAAAAAAAAAACAACAACAACAATAAATACATGTAAAATGTAATATCATAAAATTGCTAGGCCTACGGGACGGCTAGGGTTGTGAACATATCAAATGAAAAACAATAGTTTTTTTTTTTTACAGGTTACAGGTTACAACTTCTGAATACAAGGTTCACTGGGGTTCACCGAGGTTCTTATCTCTCGTATTATGATGGGCATGGACACACACCCTACATCATGGAGTTGTTTTTTTACACACGTCCAAAAAGGGACCTGCATTGCTAAAATGTGGGTCTGCCAACAATGCAGAGGTAAAAATGCAATGTCAGCTCACTGTTTTACTCCTCTCAAACTTTACATTTGAATTATTTCCAAGCGGTCCCAGGAGCCAAAACCTTATCGACAATCTTGAATACTTTGCGATTGCATTGGGAAGACAAAAAAAAAACTTAATTGATTGGAGGGGAGGCTATGCTTGTTTTTTTATTATCAAATAAAAAGAAATGTCTAAATACAAAGTAAACAGGCACCAAAAGCACATTAGGCTACTCTTGTTCCATCACAATTTGTGATATCCAATTGGTAGTTACAGTCTTGTCCCGTCGCTGCAACTCCCGTACTGACTCGGGAGAGGTGAAGGTCGAGAGCCATGCGTCCTCTGAAATGCGACCCTGCCAAGCCGCACTGCTTCTTGACACACTGCTCATTGAACTCGGAAGCCAGCCGCACCAATGCGTTGGAGGAAACACCGTACAACTGGCGACCGTGTCAGCATGCATGCGTCCGGTCCGCCACAGGAGCCGCTAGAGGGTGATTTGACACGGGCATCCCGGCGGGCCAAACCCTCCCCTAATCCGGACGAAGCTGGGCCAATTGTGCGTTGCCTCATGGGTCTCCCAGTCGCAGCCGGCTGCGACAGACCCCAGGATCAAACCCGGATTTGTGGTGACGCCTCAAGCACTGCAGTACCTTAGACCGCTTCGCCACTCGGGAGGCCGGATCACGTTTTTAAAGTACACACCTCAAATATTTACACCCAGCGCAAGTGAGCTGATATAAGACAGGTAAATTGCCGGACCTAGTGTTAGGGCTGGAAAATGCCAGTGTGCCAGTTTTACCATGACAAAATTGCAAACTAACTTGCGCTTGACACTACCGCAGCCTCAACGCCAGCTCAGAATAGAGCTCATTGCGTGATTGACATTTAAACGCTGCATATGTCAGCTCAATCTGAAACGATCTTTCCATTTCAATAGCGCTAAAGCGCGGATCTTCAGCGCTATTGATTGAATCGAACCCTCGGCGTGTGGGAGTGAGGGAGCTTTTGTACCCTATGTGGTGAGGGCATCAGGAAGATACAGTGTGTGGGAGTCAGGGGGCTGCTGGGTGTGTATGATTGAGGATGTAGCCGTGAGAGGTTACATGAATGGCTTTGGAGGAAAGGTGGATATGAGAGACCAGTAACTTTAGGGGAAGGAACAATCAGTTAGCTATCTGGCTGCCACAAAAAAAAAAAAAACAAAGAAACAATTTCAGAGAAACAAAAAAAAAACGTTCAATTGCGTAACTGGACAGAACAATGAATTAAGAGTTGACGAACAAGCCAGTAAATTAGCTAAATAGGAGCTAATGTTATGTTGCTGTTGTGGTGTTTGTTGTTGTTGCTGTTGCTGTAATGTAAGTTGGAGCAGGACAGAGACAGTAGACAGTATCACACAGTGTTGGCATTGATCAGCAGCAGACTGTATTCTTGGAGTGCCAGTCACACGGTCAAGAGGGCTATCTACAGAGCCAATGCCCAGAGGGCTGACTACTACTAACCTGCTCCACTCCCCTGGGAGCCCAGAAGGCCTCTGTCCAGCCACACACACACACACACACATGCATGCGTGCGCACACACACATACAGCGGCCGTGCCATGGTGATTAGTCACAGGGTTTCATTCCCTCCCTGTTTTTTTTTAATCAATTAACACTCAGAACGTGGGAAAGAGAGGCAGAGAAAATGCAGGGGATTAAAAAAAGAGACTGATGGCAACACATGTTCCCCAACTCCTTCGTCTCCCCTGTCTCTGCTCTGTCTCTCCCTCTCTTTCTCTCCTTTACTGTCACTTACCATTTCCTCTTTCTTTTCCCTATCCCTTTGTCCACTTCTCTTTTTCTCTCTAAGCTTGGCACACTGGGGGATATTGGACTTGGCAAACAACCTGTAGTACTGCACCCAAATTAGTCAAACAAGTCCTCTACATTACAGACTTTTGACACAATTTACGATGAAGCCTGTACAGTAGGACAACCCTGAAACCTGCTGAGACCAGTCCAGAAATCTCGAGCACTCTCTAACATGTGTTTTTAACCCTTAAGACCCTACACACAATCCAGGGGAAACAGTTAAGGACCATTAACAAAACCAAAAAACACTCTGTGTTTATATTGAAAATATCCCAGTTCTCCCTGAGTAGGGCTGTGGTTGGGTTGAGTCTGGGAGTGGAATGTGATTGGAGCTTTGTGGTTACTCTTCGTCGGTTTTGGGTCTCAGAGGCCCCACACGAGGGCCAGGTGTCCCCATAAGCCCTCCTAAACTGTGGAGAGTGGAGCTAATTTGACCCAAAGAGGCCTCATAGGCACCAATAGGAGGGCGAGCTCAGATCATTGGAGCGATTGACATCCCAATAACAAGACCAGTGGCCACGTCAAATATCTACATTTCTCCTTCTTCCTTGTTTTTGTCCTCCCTTGTCCTCTCTCCTTACTTCACCTTTCCTACTGTCATTTACCCCTTCACTTCTGTTGTCTTACCCCTCCTTCTCTTCTCTTCTCTTCTCTTCTCTTCTCTTCTCTTCTCTTCTCTTCTCTTCTCTTCTCTTCTCCTCTCCTCTCCTTTCCTCTCCTCTCCTCTCCTCTCCTCTAATCTTCTCTTCTCTTCTCTTCTCTTCTCTTCTCTTCTCCTCTCCTCTTACAGTTGAAATTATTTTCCCGTTAGAAATAGACTTAAAAGAGGGTCTGACCTTTGTTTAGACATGTCGGTAGAATGGATAAGGCTAATGCAGAGGACTTTGGTTTCACTGAGACTGGGACATGGAAGCTCACGCATACCAATTCTGCCTGAACTTTTCCTAAAGTGATTATTTATGCTAGGCCAAGCTTGACTGGGCTGATCGGGATTACTCTAATGAAAATGCAGTAGGGAGCCCACAAGCACGCACACACACGCACGCACACGCACACGCACGCACACAGTGTCGATTTGTGCTAATCTGCTCAGCATTGCCATGGAGACTGTCATCAAATCACTAAGGCTGGCATCGAGGGGGAGGCTGGGCAGTAGACCATTAAAGTAGGGTAGTGTGTGTGTGTGTGTGTGTGTGTGTGTGTGTGTGTGCCATTAGAGGCAAGAGGCTGGACTGCAAAGAGTTTGCTCAAGCTTTCATTAGTGCTGGGAACACTTTTGTTTTGTTCCATACAGATGCTCAGGAATGTACCTAGAAAAACACACAAACATACACCCTGTGTACACACACACTGACTGAAGAACAGGCAGAAAAACATCAAGAAAGGGGAGACAAGGCAAGTTGTTCGGGTAACCCATTGACCGCCCCGCCCCATCCTTCTTTTCCCTCTTTCCCCTCTCCAGCAAAGTTCCCCAGTGCTTTGAAATGAGAGAGGGAGTCAAATGTGGAGTAAACACGAAGGCGGAGGGGCAAAAACAGCATGTGCTCCGATATTGAGGAGATCTCCTTCCCCCCCTGCGTATAAAAACACACAGACAAGGGGGAAGGAGGGAGGAGGAGGTCCGACTCCTTCCTGACTGCAGCTGTGAAGTGGTGGATGAGGAGAGCAAAGAGGTGGAGGAGGAGATGGAGAGACAGAGAGGAGAAGTGATGGGGAGGGAGGGTGGGGGCGTTGTTTTCTTTCCTGTGTGTTGTTAAGAGAGGAGAGGAAGGAAGTGGAGAGGTGATGAAGTCCATAGCTGTGGCTAAGGCTCTGTAAAGGCCCATTACTGCTGTATTGTCTACTGCCGCCCTCTTCATCTAGGACTGTGTTTATTATCTCCGGGGTCTATTGTCTCTGTCTTTTTAGGTGATGAGCTCAACGACCCTTCTGTAGCCCCTAGTGTGGCCCCCTACACCGCCTCCACCCCACCTCTATCCCCTAACTGTCACCACCCAGCCCAGACACAAAGGGATGTTCAGAGAAGGGACAGGACACTGGTCAGCACTGACCATGTTCCTCAAGTTCTCCACCTCTCCCAGATGAGAGTCCAATGAAGACGTGAGAGGCCAGAACACATGATGTCTCTACTCTCTCTCTCTCTCTCTCTCTTCTCTCTCTCTCTCTCTCTCTCTCTCTCTCTCTCTCTCTCTCTCCTGATTTCTATCTATCCCTTTCTCTCTACTTTTCTCTGTTGAATTCTTTGCAAGTGGAGAGAAAGTTATTTATGCATTCTTCAGGGTACTTGTCACAATCGTATCTTCTGCAACAAACTTTAGGGTGGTTGGCTGCTGGCCGAACAAATAGACATGTATTTAGAAATATAAAATGTAAATAACAGCTTTTTAAGGTCTTTACACAATAGCTAAGTAAGCATGAAACATTAATCAAATTGTAGCCATGTAACTTGACACCTAAAAACACATTCTGATTACCAGTATTGTTTATAGTTTATAGTCCACATTGTTGTAAATGCATTGCTTCTGTATGGAAATTAATTGTTAAACATAGGCTATAGCATTAATACTGATATAGGGGCTAGGCCTACTGTAAATTGCAGTCTGGACATGGACATACGTAATCAAGATTAAATTCGCTAGGATTTTGATAAGGCCTAAAAAGGTAATTAGAATCAAATTCTACTAAAAACAACTTGTTTTAAAAGGCTATGTCTAATTGCTCCCTGTTTGGCGGATAGTACAGACAAGGCAACTTAGACTATGGACGGTTTTACTCACATCCAAACTTAAAGAGAAAGGGGGAATGTCCACTCACATTTGCGAGCAGTATAATGGTCATGTTTTATGTACATCATGGAACCATCTTACAGTTCATATTTGCACTTCTCCAGAAATAGTGAATAGTGAATCTTTCTGATAATTTCATTTTGAATTGAATTAAACAATCAAACAATCAAATTAATTATCTATTTTCTTAAACCAACAACAATATGTCTAAATAGGATCATATCAGAAGCATGATATCATAAATCGCTTATCTCGTTCCATGGCACGTCTATAAAAAATAAATACTATGCTCCTGTCAATTGTGTCATTGCCTATGTGTGAGGCAGAGTCTCAAAAAAATAGGAGGACTGAATAGTTTGGAGGAGCGTGTCTTTCGTAATCGGATGAGGGGCGCTTTTTTGAAAATGGAGATTGATAGCCTACTTGAACAAGCAAAATGCAGGTATGTGAACTGTGAATAAAGGAAAAACCGCTCAGTAGACCGTTTAAAACCCCTTTATTCATAGGCTACGTTTGGCTAATGACCAGGATAAAAATAATATGTACCTATGGGAGGGGAGGCTTGATTTTTAATCAAATTAAACGAAATGGTGGGAAACAAGTAGTTGTTTTATGTTTCTAAATTCAAGATTCACTGGCACAAAAGGCATATCTCTCCTTCCATGGGTAATGTGCGTCATTACTGGATAGGCTGCTCTTCCCCTCCAAAATCCAAGCCATTATCAGCTGCGCTACCGCTAAGACTTAAAACTGCCCATTAAGCGCTGCATGAAATTGTCACTTTTGTGCTTGTTTTTATGGACACACCCCAAATATTTCCACCTCTCCCAGCTCAGCGCTAGAGAGCTGATGTTAGACAGGTATATTACCAACCCTGGTGTTAGGGCTAGAAAATGCCAGTGCAGTAGTTTTTACATGATCTCATTGCAGTGGATACTTTTTTTGCAGTAAATTTTCTGCAATGTTACACATTTTGCAATGAGGTGTAAAGAAAATGTTACAGTTTTAAACACATTTCACGCAATTCTATTCATTTTGCCATGTGGCGGAGAGAAAACTGTGCAGTTTCAAAGTTAATATCCTGCAAATGTATACATTTTGCCATGAGGTGATTTTTTTTTGTTTGTTGCAGTTTTAAAGCTACTTTCTTGCCATTCTACACATTTTGTAATGGGGGTGAGAAATGTTTTCAGTTTTAAGGCTAATTTCCTGCCATTCTACACATTTTGTAATGGGGGTGAGAAATGTTTTCAGTTTTAAAGCTAATTTCCTGCCATTCTACACATTTTGCCATGACTTATGCCATGTTCATATGATATCTGAGTGAGAGTGACTAACAAAATCACTAGGGGCCCCCTGGAGGCTAGGGCCCCTGTGCATATGCACTGCGTGCCTGGCAGGTCATTGGGAGTTGATTAGCCTATTAGGTTTTGATAGCTGTCTAGACTAACTTACCTTCCAATATATATATTTTTTGCCAACATGGGCTAATTCAGTGACTGTCAGTGACTGACATTAGAACTGGAAAACTGATGATGCAATACCACATATTGAAATTGCATCTTGTGTATTTTAATTTCGTAGTAAATTGAGACCCCAACTAAGTTCCCCAAGAAAACAAAACGCAGGCTTTGGTCGGCCTTGCTCTGCTGCATTTCTGAACATCTATTAGCAACAAATGAGCTGTTGCTGGCTGTGCACATAGCAAATGTGTATATTTGTTCTAGTACGTTCTGTACTGTATATGTGTATCGAACGGCATGTGCATTGCTTGAGTCACAGTTAGTGAACATCAGACCATTTGTTTTATCTCTCCAAGTCAAAACAAACTTTGTAACAACACACGGCTTCAATATACGTTTTGCGAAGAGGTTTCTAGCTCTGATGTTTGTATCTAGAATGTGTTTGACAGTAGACATCTCTCCACCCCTCCTCTCCCACTCACTCACTCACTCACTCACTCACTCACTCACTCACTCTCTCCCTCTCTCACACAAACTCTCTCTCTCTCTCACACAAACTCTCTCTCTCTCTCTAGGGGCTAAGGGTAGTGGTTGGTGGAATCTGGGGGGGGTGATGATGTCTTCCGTGAGCCCATAAATAATGCCATCCCTGCTCGCACTTTATAGAAGCCAGACCATCTTTATCCTTTCCATGTGTTCCCCATGAGCACAGGCCATGACCTTTCACCCCCGGTGGGTCTTGACCTGGTTATCTCAGGCCCCAGAGAGATGAGGGATCAGGGCTGGGATCAGGTCTTGAGGGGTGTGAGGGGTAGGGTCAGGGTGCGTATGTGTATCTGGATGGATGGTTGTGTTGATAGGAGGGAGGGGGGGGGGGTCAGTATCTCACAACCACACTCGTTCCCCATGTCAATCCACCCCCCCTCTCCTCCCCCATCTTTACTTCACAGGCAGTAAAAAGACACACAACACCCCTCCGTCTACCGCAGCAGGCTGGCAGGCCCAGGTGGAGGGAGTCCTCTGGCACTTCACAGATCCCCTCTGGGTTAAAGACTAACCCTGCAGGGATTTCACAGATATCTTCCTACCCATTACCCATCTCCTCTCCTCTCATCTCATCTCCCTTTGAAGAATATCACCTACTCCTCTGTGACTGTAAATTCGTAAAGGCAGTTTGTGTGTGTGTGTGTGTGTGTGTGTGTGTGTGTGTGTGTGTGTGTGTGTGTTTGTGTGTGTACAGAGAGCAAGACAGTTTGAAGGAATTTACAGGAATTGACCATGACACAGATCATGCAGAGTAGAGGCGGCGTCATTTAACTTAGCTACAAGGTACCATAATATGTCTGTTTTGAGTTCTTCTTGGGGTTGTGTTGCTCTTAAGGGCTTAGTTGTGAGTTACATGATGTAAAAAGGGCTATCCAAATACATTTGACTGATTGGTGGGTCAGAGAGTGCATGTGAGTGAAAAAAGAGCATGCTTGTCTGTACTGTGTGTACTGTCTGTGTGTGGGTGTTTGTGTATAACCCTTAGTTTATGAGGCACTGTACAAGGTTGCACTGTATGTGTCTCTGTGAGTGTTCGCATGCGTGTCTATGCTATATATTTGTCAGTGACGATCGGTGCCGTTTATGATGAGGGAGGACGATCATTTTTTTTTTAATGAGCATGGCCTTATTTCTATTAAAGCATATTGGATGACTGTCATTCATATTCCATTCATTCAGCTCAATGTAACAACGATAGATGTCTGGTATTTGTATCCCTGTTTCGTTCCGCTTGCTTCCTTTTAAGAACCTTTTTTCAATAGAATCGGCGGAATGAATATATCCCTGATCACACGTAAACACAGTTCACTTTCATAGCAGCCGCATACAAACAGCATGATCACTTTGCTCGTTGTAATTCCTTCTCGCATCTATGCCCTCTCCTCCTCGCACCTTTTTCCTTTGCTTGCACAACACATCAGCTGTCTATTACCAGGCAAAAAAACTTTTCCAAGCCAAACCTTCATAACCTCTATCTACACACACCCTACATCATTGTCACCATATTAGCTAACACTATACTCAACATAGCTAATAGAACCAGCACGTTAGTAAACACGCTACAATCATGCAGTCCAGTTTAGCAGTTACAACGGCGGGCCCCGGTGGCAATAAATTAATAAAACCTAAATCTTACCTTGACTTGGAAGAGTTCCAGTGTTGGCTATCCATAGCGAGCTAGCTAAAATAGCATCCCTCTGAGCCGGGTGTTTGAGTAGGCCAAACTAGTTAGTTGCATTTGCTATTTTATTTTTATTTATTTTTTATTTTACCTTTATTTAACCAGGCAAGTCAGTTAAGAACAAATTCTTATTTTCAATGACGGCCTGGGAACAGTGGGTTAACTGCCTGTTCAGGGGCAGAACGACAGATTTGTACCTTGTCAGCTCGGGGGTTTGAACTCGCAACCTTCGGGTTCCTAGTCCAACGCTCTAACCACTAGGCTACCCTGCCGCTAGCTAAATAGGTTAAAGTGAGAGAGAAAAAATAATAGGAAAATATAGCTAGCTCTCGCTCACTCTCTTGCTTCTCCTTCATTTTGAATGAAATTAATTTCTCAAAAACTGTTCAACTGTTCTCTCTCTTTTAGTCACCTACTCACCACATTGTATGCATTGCAGTGCTAGCTAGCTGTAGCTTATGCTTTCAATACTATATTAATTATCTGATCCTTTGATTGGGTGAACAACATGTCAGTTCATGCTGCAAGAGCTCTAGGTTGGAGGACGTCCTCTGGAATTTGTCATAATTACTTTGTAAGTCTATGAAGGGGTTGAGAACCATGAGCCTCCTAGGTTTTGTATTGAAGTTAATGTATGAATGATGTATGAAACTAACTGTCCTCTGGCTACACCATGGTGCTACCCTACAGAGTGCTCTTGAGGCTACTGTAGAGCTTCATTGCCACACAGTGTGTTTTAATCAATTAGGGAAAGGGTGATACCTAGTCAACTGAATGCCTTCAACTGAAATGTGTCTTTTGCATTTAACCCTCTGCTCTGAAGCAGAGAGGTGTGGGGGGCTGCCTTAATCAACATCCACGTCTTCGGCACCCAGGGAACAGTGGGTTGACTGCCTTTCCCAAATCTGGCAGAATGACAGATTTTTACCTTGTCAGCTCGGGGACTTAATCCAGCAACCTTTCGGTTACTGGCTCAACGCTCTAACCACTAGGCTACCTACCGCCCCTAATTATTTGGTGACATGTGAGTATACTTAGTATAGTGTTATCTAAAAAGGACAACTTGTTAATGATTCACTATTTTTATTTTTATGAAATTCAATGAGAAGGATGGCCCTCTCGTTCCTCCTCTGAGGAGTCTCCACTGATGTGTGTGTCTTCTGTGTGTAAGCAGCAGTATATGAAAGTGACGCAATATGTGTGTTTATCTTGTGTCACAATGTGTGTTTTGTTTGTGTGTGTGTGTGTGTGTGTGTGTGTGTGTGTGTGCTGTGTGCATTTGTCTACCACAGACTGGCCCACAGTTGAAGTGGTGAAAGAGTAGGGGGGCTACCTCCTTTTTAACCGAGCCCCTTCCTCCCTCTCTCATTACTGCCCACGTCTTTACGATAGCAAGGGGCACACATGCATGCCAGACCATGAGGTCGAAGGAATTGTCCGCAGAGCTCCGAGACAGGATCGTGTCGAAGCACAGATCTGGGGAAGGGTACCAAAAAATTTCTGCAGCATTGAATAAATAGAAGAAGTTTGGAACCACCAAGACTCTTCCTAGAGCTGGCCACCTGGCCAAACTAAGCAATCAGGGATGTGACCAAGGTCAATCAAATCAAATAAAATCAAATGTATTTATATAGCCCTTCGTACATCAGCTGATATCTCAAAGTGCTGTACAGAAACCCAGCCTAAAACCCCAAACAGCAAGCAATGCAGGTGTAGAAGCACGGTGGCTAGGAAAAACTCCCTAGAAAGGCCAAAACCTAGGAAGAAATCTAGAGGAACCAGGCTATGTGGGGTGGCCAGTCCTCTTCTGGCTGTGCGGGGTGGAGATTATAACAGAACATGGCCAAGATGTTCAAATGTTCATAAATGACCAGCATGGTCCAATAATAATAAGGCAGACAGGATGATCACATCAGTGACTCAACCAGCTCTGCAGCACTCCACCAATTAGGCCTTTATGGTAGAGTGGCTATGACAGAAGCCACTCCTCAGTAAAAGGCACATGACAGCCCGCTTGGAGTTTGTCAAAAGGCACCTAAAAGACTCTCAGACCATGAGAAACAAGATTCTCTGGTCTGATGAAACCAAAACGGAACTCCTTGGCCTGAATGCCAAGCGTCACGTCTGGAGGAAACCTGGCACCATCCCTACGGTGAAGTATGGTGGTGGTAGCATCATGCTGTGGGGATGTTTTTCAGCGGCAGGGACTGGGAGACTAGTTACGCTTGAGGGAAAGGTAAACAGAATCCTTGATCCTTGATGAAAACCTGTGCCTTAGTGCTCATGACCTCAGACTGGGGCAAAGGTTCGCCTTCCAACAGGAAGCACACAGCCAAAACAATGCAGGAGTGGTTTCGGGACAAGTCTCTGAATGTTCTTGACAATGCAGGAGTGAGCTAGAGCTCGGACTTGAACCCGATCGAACATCTCTGGAGAGACCTGAAAATAGATGTGAAGCGACGCTCCCCATCCAACCTGACAGAGCTTGAGAGGATCTGCAGAGAAGAATGGGAGGAACTCCACAAATACAGGTGTGTCAAGCTTCTAGCGTCATACCCAAGAAGACTCGAGGCTGTAATCACTGCCAGAGGTGCTTCAAGAAAGTACTGAGTAAAGGGTCTGAATACTTATGTAAATGTGATATTTAATTTTTTTTGTTTAAAAAATGTCAAAAAATTGCTTTGTCATTATGGGATATTGTGTGTAGATTGATGAGGGAAAAACGATTTAATGCATTTTAGAAAAAAGCTGTAATGTAACAAAATGTGGAAAAAGTCAAGGGGTCTGAATACTTTCCAAATGCACCGGTACACATTTTCTACGTAAACACAGCTAGCAGCAACACATTTGTTGCTAAGAGATGTTCAGAGACGCATTAGATAATACGACCGTGATACGTTTACCTGAAGAATGTATAAATTACTCTCTCTCCCCTTACCATTCATTGCATGTAAAGCATTTAACAGAGGAAAGTAGAGAGACCGAGATGGAGAGAAATCAAGAGAATGGAAGAAAGAGAGAGAGCATCTATTTGGTACTACACAATGGGCATTTGGTTTGACTGGAGGTAGAACACAGAGCAGCTTCAATGGACTTGATACACCATGCCTGGCTAGCTACTGTATGCTCAGTGGAATACAAGACCTTCAAGGGCAGTATGGAGACTCCCCCAATGTTTCTGAGGGTACTTTTACCCTGTGAAGGCCTCATCAGATGATGCAGATGGAGGATGAAGATGTAATGGCTGAGACTTCAGATATTAGCACAGGTATGAGCTGTCTGCCTCATGAATATCAAGGGCAAACACACATACACACACACAAGCATGTAAGCAAGAACAAACGCACACACGCAAGAACGCACCACACACACACACACACACACACACACACACACACACACACACACACACACACACACACACACACACACACACACACACACACACACACACACACACACACACACACACACACACACACACACACACAGAAGCAGACAGGTACATAAATGCTCACACAGCACTATCAGAGGATCTTGAAATAGTGGACAGGATGAGTGGAGGGTGTGTGTGTGTGTGTGTGTGTGTGTGTGTGTGTGGGAGCGGTCCCTGTGTGTGGACCTCTCTTTTTGTCCAGCCTCTCGTTGTGAGCCCTAGCCTATTGTAGAGAAAGCCCTCTTTGTGTGGTGCGAAAGGACAGAGCTACCACTTCAGCACACTTGGCTCCCTTTCAAGGACTGGCCAGGCTCCAGATCAGGGAACGCATCACTGCAGGTCAGGCCCAGACAAAGAGCCTGCACACTGGGTGACTCTTCTCTCAACTCCCCTCTGTCTCTGAAACTAGGTTACACAACACACCACCCAGCCATTAGCCAATTACATCAATCCCCTCCATTGATCCAAATGCAATTTTCCCCTAACGCATTATTTCCTATTGCATTATGTAATTTCCCTTAAAGATGCACTCCAGGAGCTTAAGCACAACACATTCGTAACATACAGTGCCTTTGAAAAGTATTCAGACCCCTTGGCTTTTTCCACATCTTGTTATGTTACAGCCTTATTCTAAAATGGATTAAATAAAAACAAATCCTCAGAAATCTACACACAATACCCAATAATGACAAAGCGAAAACAGGTTTTTGAAAATTTAGCAAATGTATTAAAAGTAAAAAACATAAATAAATTATTTACATAAGTATTCAGACCCTTTGCAATGAGACTCAAAATTCAATTGATTGGACATGATTTGGAAAGGCACACACCTGTCTATATAAGATCCCACAGTTGACAGTGCATGTCAGAGCAAACACCAAGCCATGAGGTCGAAGGAATTGTCCGTAGATCTCAGAGACAGGATTGTGTCGAGCCACAGATCTGGGGAAGGGTACCAAAACATATCTGCAGCATTTAAGGTCCCCAAGAACACAGTGGCATCCATTATACTTAAAACGAAGAAGTTTGGAACCACCAGGACTCCTCCTACAGTTGGCCGCCCGGACAAACTGAGCAATAATAGGAGAAGGATCTTAGTCAGGGAGGTGACCTATGGTCACTCTGACAGAGCTCCAGAGTTCCTCTGTGGAGATGGGAGCACCTTCCAGAAGGACAACCATCTCTGCAGCACTCCACCAATCAGGCCTTTATGGTAGAGTGGCCACTCCTCAGTTTGCCAAAAGGCATCTAAAGACTCTCAGACCATGAGAAACACGATTCTCTAGTCTGATGAAACCATGATTCAACTCTTTGGCCTGAAGTCTGGAGGAAACCTGGCACCATCCCGAACGTAAATTTGAATGAGCCTCTTTTTGAGTTCCAATAAAAGCAGAAAATTGTGTTGAAGCTAGGCTAAATTGTGTTGAAGCTAGGCTAAATTGTGTTGAAGCTAAGCTAAATTGTGTTGAAGCTAGGCTAAATTGTGTTGAAGCTAGGCTAAATTGTGTTGAAGCTAGGCTAAATTGTGTTGAAGCTAAGCTAAATTGTGTTGAAGCTAGGCTAAATTGTGTTGAAGCTAGGCTAAATTGCATAAGGCTAACTCCATTTGGATAACAATAACAAGTTAAGGGTTGTTCTATAGTGGCCTGTGTGTGTGTGTGTGCGTGTGCGTGCGCGCTATGTAAAGAGGCCTAGCTGACGACATTAGACCTGTTAGCATTTTAAAGTCCCACATGGATGGAATTAAAGAGGTTCAGATTCCGTTCCAAAACAGCCCTGCAAGGCTGGCAGGGCAGGGCCAATGTCCCAAAACTGGAACACATCTGGAGTCAGGATTAGTTGTTAGAGGTCACCTTCCTCCACAGTGGAGAGTGAGACGTCCCAGTGACTGTGTCTTAGCCCGTGTTGACAGAGCTGTACTATAGAGTACCGTAGGAGTGGTTCAGAGGCTAGAGGTGCTTTCTAGTTCTGATGACTCAGTTGTTGGGAGCATGATGTTTGCAACACTGGACTTATGGGTTTGATTTGCCCTTGCAAAATAGGTTCTTAACCTCCAGGCTCTTTCCTGGTTAAATTAAGGTGAATTATATAATGTGCCACATACTGAATAGATGTGTTGACTGTAAATTGCTTTGAATAAGTGTTTGCTAAACGAGCAAATTATCAATTCACCTACAGGTGCCCCTTTAAGTGGCTTCCACCCCAGGGAGACTCTGAGGAAACAGGCCTGGAGCTGGAGGCACTAACGTCTAAATTCTACTCTAATTACAGTAAGAACAATTATCCCAGAATGAACCATGTAATTAAATTGTCACTCAGTGCAATTTAATTTTACTCTTGAACGAGTGCAGAGTCTCACTAAACAAATACCCCAAGTTAAGTTTTTTTTGTTTTTGCTTGATCGGAGTATTTGCTGAGTTGGAGCTGTTTGGAAGGTTTTGAGTGCTCATGGGCCAACAAATCTCAACAGTAACGCCTGAGGGAGAGTATAAACAAATAAAACGACGCGATTGTCAGGTGTAGCTACTGACATTTCCACATACCACGATGATACACACCCCAGGGCAGACTTTAGCAGATCAACAGTCTTCACAGTCATGCTATTGAAGGTAACTGTAGAGCAGTGATATTCTAACCTTTTCAGTGGGGACCCCATTTCCCCCCCCCCCCCCCCCCCCCCCAGAATTTCTGGGGACCCCATACCTTTCCAAATCTAATGACAAAACTTTAAAATATGCAAATATAAATGTGTACATCAACGAATAACCTTCATTACGGTTACATCTCTCTTAACAAAATGAACAGAACCATAAATACATTTTACTCAATGAAATCGTATTTTTCAAATTATGTTTCTCAAAATAGTGGGTATACTGAGTGTACAAAACATTAGGAACACCTTCCTAATATTGAGTTGCACCCCCTTTTGCTCTCAGAACAGCCTCAATTCGTCGGGAATGGACTCTACAAGGTGTCCAAAGTGTTCCACGGGGATGCCGGCCCATGTTGACTCCAATGCGTCCCACATTTGTGTCAAGTTGCCTGAATGTCCTTTGGGTCGTTGCCCATTCTTGATACACACAGGAAACGGTTGAGTGTGAAAAATCCAGCATCACTGCAGTTCTTGACACACTCAAACTGGTGCGCCTGCCTCCTACTACCATACCCCGTTCAAAGGCACTTAAATCTTTTGCCTTTCCCATTCAACCTCTGAATTGCACACACACACACAATCCATGTCTCAATTGTCTCAAGGCTTGAAAACCTTCTTTAACCTGTCTCCTCCCCTTCATCTACACTGACTGAAGTTGATTTAACAAGTGACATCATTAAGGGATCATAGCTTTCACCTGGATTCACCTGGGTTCATCTATGTCATGTTTTGTACACTCAGTGTATGTTGTCCCATACAATAATCTGTACTCTTACTTCTTTTTTTATTTCTTTTTATTTTGGCGACCCCACTGAAACGCCCCCGCGACCCCACTGTAGAGCATGCCAGGACAAAGTAGAGATCAATAGGAATAGGAATACAATCGTAGTAGCACGTAGCATACATGCAGTAAAAAGCAATGTACAAATGGAGCAGTGTACATGTCAGGCAGATCACTCAAGTTTGACTTAGAAATTGGACGTCTGTCCATGTCCTGAAGACGTCGGGAAAGGTTTTCACAACCAGCCACTAGGGGGAAACGGTGAGCGCTATTACCATCAAGTAGGCTTGGGTTTTGCTAGGGCGTTGTGACGTTGTAATCCCATGACTCCGGATCGGAAGGTTGCGTGTTAAATCCCACTATTAGACCCATCGTTTTTTTTGGTTATTGTTTTAACCCTATCCCAAACTTGAACCCTTACCTTAACAATTTGTCATGAATCCCTAAACGTAATGTTTTAACCCTATCCAAATCTTAACTTTGAAATTTGATCATTTCAAAATTTGACGTTTAGAGAAATGGAAACGATGCTGAGCAGGAGTCAACCCAGGGTATCAAAAACACTTAGAATATTTGACGTTTGGAGCCACTTAGAAATTTGAGTGGCTAAACATCCGAATCTGAAGTCAAATTGGTAAAACTGTGAGATCATGTTGGTACATGTAGCATGCTAGCTGCTCTACAGTTACCTGTAATAGTATGTATGGGAAGACTGTTGATCTGCTAAAGTCTGCCCTGGGGTGTGAATCATCTTGGTATGGGGAAATGTCAGTAGCTATACCTGACAATCGCGTCATTATATGGCACACATCCATGTGCATCCAAAAACATATGTGTAGATGTAAACCAAGGGTGCATACTGTATTAAAGGCCTGCATACTGTATTAAAGGCCTGCATACTGTATTAAAGGCCTGCATACTGTATTAAAGGCCTGCATACTGTATTAAAGGCCTGCATAATGTATTAAAGGCCTGCATACTGTATTAAAGGCCTGCATACTGTATTAAAGGCCTGCATACTGTTTTAAAGGCCTGCATACTGTATTAAAGGCCTGGGCGATACTCGTTAGCGCCGTGGCAAGGAAACGAAACACAAAGTTGTTTAGGAAAACAGCCCTAATATTGGAGACAAACATTATTATGCTGTCATCCAGTGTCACATGCATTTATTTTCCAATATTTTATACACAGCAGGTTTTCAAGGACCAAATAGTTTGCTTTGTGTTTTCATTATTGCCATATATGATATTGCGACACTTGGGATCGTTACAGCCACAAGAGGCTGCTGAGTGTAGGAACGGCTCATAAGAATGGAGACAGAGCGAATGGAATGGCATTAAACACCTGGAAACCATGCCGTTTGATGTATTTGATACCATTCCACCAATTCCACTCCAGCCATTACCATGAGCCCGTCCTCCCCAATTAAGGTGCAAACCAAACTCCTGTGGTCACAGCCCTATACTGTATAGTGCGTTTATCTATTGCATGTACACTTGTGTAGTCTGTGAGTGTACTCTATGTACTGTATGTATGTGTAGTGTACATCAACCATGGTAGATAAAGAGCATTCCGGAAAGGATTCAGAACCCTTGACTTTTTCCACATTTTGTTACGTTACAGACTTATTTAAAAATTGCTTAAATTAATTATACATGTAATTAAAACATTTAATTATTAATGACAAAGTAAAAAAAGTAAAAAACTGAAATACCTTATTTACATATGTTTTCAGACCCTTTGCTATGAGACTCGAAATTGAGCTCAGGTGCGTCCTGTTTCCAATGATCATTCTTGAGATGTTTCTACAACTTGATTGGAGTCCACCTGTGGAAAGGCACACATCTGTCTATATAAGGTTCCACAGTTGACAGTGCATGTCAGAGCAAAAACCAAGCAATGAGTTCGAAGGAATTGTCCGTAGCGCTCCGAGACAGGATTGTGTTGAGGCACAGATCTGCGGAAGGGTACCAAAAAATGTCTGCAGGAAGGGTGTAAAGTACTTAAGTAAAAATACTTGAAAGTACTACTTAAGTAGTTTTTGGAAGTGTCTGTACTTTATTTTACTATTTATATTTTGTTACAACTTTTACTTTTACTACACTACATTCCTAAAGAAAATGATGTGCTTTTTACTCCATACATTTTCCCTGACATGCAAAAGTACTTGTTACATTTTGAATGCTTAGCAGGACAGAAAAATGGTCTAATTCCCTCACTTATCAAGAGAACATCCTTGGTCATCCCTACTGCCTCTGATCTGACGGACTCACTAAACACATGCTATGTTTGTAAATGATGACTAAGTGTTATGCCTAAATGATCTCGTCTTGTTTGATTAATATAAGGAACTTGAAATGATTTGTACTTGTACTTTTACTTTTGACACTTAAGTATATTTTAGCAATTACATTTACCTTTGATACTTAAGTATATTTAAAACAAAATACTTTTAGACTTTTACTCAAGTAGTATTTGACTGGGTGACTTTCACTTTTACTTGAGTCCTTTTCTATTAAAGTATCTTTACTTTTACTCAAGTATGACAATAGGGTACTTTTCCACCACTGGCCTGCAGCATTGCAGGTCCCAAGAACACAGTGGCCTCCATCATTCTGAAATGGAAGAAGTTTGGAACCACCAAGACTCTTCCTAGAGCTGGCCGAACTGAGCAATTGGGGAAGAAGGGCCTTGGTCAGGGAGGTGACCAAGAACCTCATGGTCACTCTGAGAGCACTCCAGAGTTCCTCTGTGGAGATTGGGAGAACCTTCCAGAAGGACAACCATCTCTGCAGCACTCCACCAATCAGGCCATTATGGTAGAGTGGCCAGACGGAAGCCACTCCTCAGTAAAAGGCACATGACAGCACCCTTGGAGTTTGCCACAAGGCACCTAAAGGACTCAGACCATGAGAACCAAGATTCTTTGGTCTGATGAAAAGATTGAACTCTTTGGCCTGAATACCAAGCTTCACATCTGGAGGAAACTTGGCACCATCCCTACAGAGAATGTGGTGGCAGCATCATGCTATGGGGATGTTTTTCAACGGCAAGGGATGGGAGACTAATCAGAATTGAGGGAAAGATGAACTGAGCAAAGTACAGAGAGATCCTTGATGAAAACCTGCTCCAGACCACTCAGGACCTCAGACTGGGCCGAAGGTTCACCTTCCAACAGGACAAAAACCACAAGCACACAGCCAAGACAACGCAGGAGTGGCTTTGGGACAAGTCTCTGAATGTCCTTGAGAGGACCAGCCAGAGTCCGGACTTGAAACCGATCGAACATCTCTGGAGAGACCTGAAAATAGCTGTGCAGCGATGCTCCCCATCCAACCTGACAGACCTTGAGAGGATCTGCAGAGAAGAATGGGAGAAACTCCCCAAATACAGGTGTGCCAAGCTTGTAGCTTCATACCCAAGAAGAGTTGAGGCTGTAATCGCTGCCAGAGATGCTTCAACAAAGCACTGAGTAAAGGGTCTGAATACGTATGTAAATGTGATAATTGCATTTTTTTATTCTATGAATTTGCTAAAATTAAAATTAAAATAAACTGTTCTTGCTTTGTCATTATGGAGTATTGTGTGTATATTGAGGAGGGAAAAAACAATTTAATCAGTTTTAGAATAAGGCTGTAATGTAACATAATGTGGAAAAAGCCAAGGGGCCTGTATACCTTCTGAATGCACTGTATTTGAAGTCTAGTCCACAGCAGGCAGGTCATGGTACGTCCTCTGATCCCCTGGAATGTGTGGAGAGAGGCGTGTTGTACCCTTCCAATACCCCTCCGGCACCCTGAAAGAAAATCATTGTACCCACTAACCCCACCCAAATGCAAACGGTGTCATGGTGTGTCTGTCTGCATCCCTGTCTCCATAGGGTATGTTTCCGGAAAGAGTGTGTGTGTGTGTGTGTGTGTGTGTGTGTGTGTGTGTGTGTGTGTGTGTGTGTGTTTTGGGTGGGGAGATTCCCATACATCTTTGGCAACCGACCAAATTGGGCTCAGTTAGGAGGCACTGACACACACAAGCACGCATGCATGCATGCGCGCACACGTATCCCAAAACCTGTCACACATGCCATGCACACACAGAAACAGACGCAGAACATCCCCACACACAATTGCAATTCCACACCTATAGTCCTGTCATCAGACTTGACAGATAAGCCATTGTTAAATAGGGGCATGGCGCAGCGGTAAGGGCTGGGTGTATTGTGTCAAAGATAGGGGTATGGAGGGATCACAGAGATACATCCATGCCCCCTTTCTGTACCTCCCAAACATGCCTTCTCAACCGTCACATTCCGCTCTCAACAACCACGGCTGGCCCAAGGCTGCCATCTCCCATTCCCCAAAACATCCTTTCAAGTCTCACACTCTGAAAGGGGAAGAAACAAATACAGAAGCCTGCTTTAATTTCCCCCAAACCTAGTTCCGGGCCCACTATGCTCTGCCTGCAGATAAATATAGGCCAAAGAGAACAGGACCCTTCAACAGGTGTTAGCTAAAAATAGGCCAAGCAGTTACCACTCATTCGCTCAGATGCATAAACACAAATGGGCACGTACACAAATACGTGCACGCACACAAACTCATAAGCCACACACACAAACACACTTACGCATAATGCACACACACATACACTGTACACTGTACACACACAAACACACTTACGCATAATGCACACACATATACTGTACACACACACACACAAACACACACACACACACACACACACACACACACACACACACACACACACACACACACACACACACACACACACACACACACACACACATACTGTACACACACACTGTACACACACATACACACACTGTACACACACTGTACACACACTGTACACACACACACACACACACACACACTTAAAATCAAAACCTGAGCCCAATCGGTTTCTCTTATTAAACCAAACAAAGTTAGATTGTATTACCAGAAACAGTTGGATTCTAAAGTTTTGCTTAAATGTTGGCACATAAAGCATCACATGAGGGAAAATACCCTACAAAAACCTGAGCCAAACCTTGAGTCAGTGGATGAACTAAGCAGAGAGCAGAATGTTATAACTGATGTACATTAGTCAGAACAAACTACATCAAACCTACACCCCCAATACTTTATACAACCACATTTTACGTGTTAAGACAACTCCTCTATCTTAAAGGGGATGAGGAGATTACGGATTTAATGTATATTTCACTTGATCAGACCCGTTTTACCTCTTGAACATAGCAGTCTTTAGTACTGAAACACAGAACCAGTATTATCAGTGAAAATCTTGGTCTATCAGCCAGTCACATCGGCCAGTTACATCAGCCAATCACATCACAGTTCAGCGTTCAACACCGTAGTGCCCTCAAAGCTCATCACTAAGCTAAAGACCCTGGGACTAAACATCTCCCTCTGCAACTGGATCTTGGACTTCCTGACGGGCCGCCCCCAGGTGGTAAGGGTAGGTAACAACACGTCAGCCACGCTGATCCTCAACACAGGGGCCCGTCAGGGGTGTGTTTCCAGTCCCCTCCTGTAGTCCCTGTTCACTCATGAGTGCATGGCTAGGCACAACTCCAACACCATCATTAAGTTGGCTGATGACACAACAGTGGTAGGCCTGATCACCGACAACAACGAGACGGCCTATAGGGAGGACGTCAGAGACCTGGCCGTGTGGTGCCAGGACAACAACCTCTCCCTCAACATGATCAAGACAAAGGAGATGATTGTGGACTACAGGAAAAGGAGGACAGAGCACGCCCTCGTTCTCATCAACAGGGCTGCAGTGGAGTAGGTTGAGAGCTTCAAGTTCCTTGGTGTCCACATCATCAACAAACTAACATGATCCAAGCACACCAAGACAGCTGTGAAGAGGTCACGACAAAAACCTATTCCCCCTCAGGAGACTGAAAAGATTTGGCATGGGTCCTCAGATCCTCAAAAAGTTATACAGCTGCGGCATCGAGAGCATCTTGACCGGTTGCATCACTGCCTGGTATGGCAACTGCTCGGCCTCCAACGGCAAGGCACTACAGAGGGTAGTACATACGGCCCAATACATCACTGGGGCCAAGCTTCCGGCCATCCAGGACCTCTATATCAGGCAGTGTCTGAGGAAGGCCCTAAAAATTGTCAGAGACTCCAGCCACCCTAGTCATAGACTGTTCTCTCTGCTACCGCGTGGCAAGCCGTACCGGAGCGCCAAGTCTAGGTCCAAAGGCTTATCAACAGCTTCTACCCCCATAAGACTCCTGAACAGCTAATCAAATGACTACCCAGACTATTTGTATTGCCCCCCCTCTTACATGTACATTATTAGACTGTAAGGTCTACACTGTTTTGTTTTGTGTAACTTGACCATACTAAAATGGAAAGTTGATGGTGTTGGCCAAGTGGACCACAAACTTTAATGGCTTTTCAGTGAGAGCACTGAGGCAACTGAATGATTTAGCGAGTTAGGGGGAAGAGAAAATGTGGGATTTCTGGGACAAAACAGAACATTCATGACTGTGTGTGTGTGTGTGTTAGTGCAAACATGTGCGTTTGTGTGTACAGTCGTGGCCAAAAGTTTTGAGAATGACACAAATATTAATTTCCACAAAGTTTGCTGCTTCAGTGTCTTTAGATATTTTTGTCAGATGTTACTATGGAATACTGAAGTATACTTACAAGCATTTCATACGTGTCAAAGGCTTTTATTGGCAATTACATGAGGTTGATGCAAAGAGTCAATATTGGCAGTGTTGACCCTTCTTTTTCAAGACCTCTGCAATCCGCCCTGGCACGCTGTCAATTAACTTCTGGGCCACATCCTGACTGATGGCTGCCCATTCTTGCATAATCAATGCTTGGAGTTTGTCAGATTTTGTGGGGTTTTGTTTGTCCACCCGCCTCTTGAGGATTGACCACAAGTTCTCAATGGATTTAAGGTCTGGGGAGATTCCTGGCCATGGACCCAAAATATCGATGTTTTGTTCCTCGAGCCACTTTTGCCTTATGGCAAAGTGCTCCATCATGCTGGAAATGGCATTGTTCGTCACCAAACTGTTCCTGGATGGTTAGGAGAAGTTGCTCTCGGAGGATGTGTTGGTACGATTCTTTATTCATGGCTGTGTTCTTAGGCAAAATTGTGAGTGAGCCCACTCCCTTGGCTGAGAAGCAACCCCACACATGAATGGTCTCAGGATGCTTTACTGTTGGCATGACACAGGACTGAAGGTAGCGCTCACCTTGTCTTCTCCGGACAAGCTTTTTTTCTGCATGCCCCAAACAACGGAAAGGGGATTCATCAGAGAACATGTCGTTACCCCAGTCCTCAGCAGTCCAATCCCTATACCTTTTGCAGAATATCAGCCCCATTTTCTCCATTCCACCCTCTCTCCCTCTTTCTTCCCCTCGCTATCCCTCAGTCCCCGGCCATCATCGCTCCTCCACCTCCCTCTGTTTTCACAGCGTTAACAATCAACGCATGGCCCTGAGTGTTCCGGGGCCTAATTGGGCCCGCTGACCGTGTTGATTGTGATGGATGACGGCTTCAGCTGGACCCACGGTGGCTCCTTTCATCTCCCACCCTCCCTCTCAGTTTTTAGCCCTCAGCAGGCTGGAGGACTCTGAGCTGGGGTCTGGGCTCTGTTCTGGGCCCTGGGCTGGGGGCCTGCTCTGTGTCCCACTGACTAACTGAAAGGGCTTATCATGGAGCTCTGAGGAGGGGGTGATTGAGGTGAAAAACTAAGAGAGGACAGGTTTGAAGGGGGTTGGTTGGATGTTTTCAGACTTCTTCTTGAAAGCCGACAGGGAACTGGACACAGTGGCCATAGTCTCTCGGACTCTCTGACCCACACACACTACAACCACTTCAACAGATTTTAGTAAACTCAGTCATAGGACCACAACTATGACTAAACAAATCAGTCTGTCTGTCCAACTGTAGGCAGTATGTCCTTCACAGTATGTCCTACACACTCACACACACACACAGACACACACACACACACACACACACACACACACACACACACACACACACACACACACACACACACACACACACAAAATGTATTCCCATTCAAAATGCTATTTTCACTAACCTCTAACCCTAACCTAACCCTAACCTTAACACTAACCCCAAACCCTAAAACTAAACCTAAACTTAAATCCTATTCCTAATGCTAACCCCTAAAACCATAATTGTAACCCTAAACCTAACCCCTAAAGCCTAAAATATAATTCCCTCCCCCTCTCCATAGCCCCTCACCCATGACTCAACAAACTCACTCCTGAAGGATTAATGACTCCGTCCAGGGCCAGGCCGTGACCACAGCACACACATTACTCACCCCTAAGATAAGCAAATGGGCCGCAGGCCGCAAATGTCCTAAGTGGTCGGCAAACACAGGTAATACTGCCCTTGTTTTCAAATAGTTTATTACTAAACCATTGCCTGACGCAGAAAACAAAAACTAGCCGTCAGAATCCTGCACCTGAAACAAGGGGTGGTCTTCTGTTCAATCCATCTACTGTGTGTGTGTGTGTGTGTGTGTGTGTGTGTGTGTGTGTGTGTGTGTGTGTGTGTGTGTGTGTGTGTGTGTGTGTGTGTGTGTGTGTGTGTGTGTGTGCTTGTGTTTCCTGTTGGATCACTCTGATGTCTCTCCAATCTTAACCAGGTCAGCTGAAATCGACCAGGGCATAAATCACACAATGAGTCACATTCAGAGTGTTCGGCATAGCCTAACAAGATGGTTTCATTGCTCCAGCTGCAATGACAAGGTGTCCATATTTTCCAGTGAGCTATATATAAGCTGCACCTTTGTCTCTGGGAGAGAGCCAGCGTGAATGTTAGGTGTATGTAGAGCGAAAGGGTATGCATTGCCAGCTCTGTTCCGTTTGCGGCGAGCGTACGTGCTGAATATGATGGCTCTATCCTGCGACAAGTTCCAGTCTGCTCACTTCATAGGGCGGTGTGCAAATTAAGTGTGTCTGTGTTTGTTTTTGAGTGTGTTTGTAAATCAGTGGGGTTTATACTGAGACAGACAGACAGTGATATGACTCAGTCATAAAAATAACAACAACCAGAGGAAGGGAGGGAGTTGGTCAGAGACTAAGCTGGGCAGCCAGGTCACCCATGATACAAGTCAGTATTCGACGTCCATTCATGTCTGGGACGTCGGGAGATGACGTGGAAACCGGCCACTAGGGGCAACAGTGAGTGCTGTAAGCATCAGCCTCTGATTCCAAATGTTGCAGGTTTGAATCCAGCGATAGAAAGTTGTTTTTCTTTTGAAGCCTATCCCAAACCTTAATCCTTACCTTAACCATTCAGAGTTAATGCCTAACCTTAAAAGTACAGAGTTAATGCCTGGACTTAACCTGAAACCCAAATGTGTGTGTGTTTGCGTGTGTCTGAGTGAGTGAGAGAGAGAGAAAGAAAGAGAGAGAAAAGATTAAAAGAAGGAGAGACTGAACGAGAAAGGGAGAAAAGGGGAGAGAGATATGGGACGTCTTGATAAGGCCCCACAGAAAAATACACTAAATACCAACATTTAAGGAAAAGCAGCTTTGTCCCACACACTGACAAACATTCTTCTACAGTAGAGCAGTGCAGGGCAGCTCTGTTTGACCTAACCCATAATTCTGTAACAGTCAGTTCTCTCCGTGTGGGGCTGTCTGTAATCTGAAGGCGTTCCAGCCATTCCCTGGCACAGAGTCAACACTCCCTTAAACACACACACGCACACACACACACACACGTACGCAGACACACATGCAGACACACATACACACGTTGACATACAGACAGACAGACACACGCCGACACACAGACTAAGACGCGCACACGCACACGCACACACACACACACACACACACACACACACACACACACACATACACATACAAACACACCGGCTAGCAGCACATGTGTCTGGAAGCAGCGCAGCCTCTGTGCTGCAGCTCTAACTCATTTGTTCCATATCAGTTTTATATAAACCTCTCGTCACACTGGGATAAGCATGAAAATAAACAGTCCAGCTAGGAAAGGGAAGTAACGCTGGTGACGTCTGTGAAGGGAATGGAATCAGATCAAAAACATACAGGAGAGGAACAGTTTGAATGAGAGATTAAAGTCGACATTATGATTCTAGTAGTTGTGGGTTGATAGAACAACAAAGGATGACTATGAAGTGTTTGTTGAGTCTGTAGGAGATTGTGTAAGTGTCTGAATATGTCGGTGTGGCAGTTTGTGCCTCTGTGTGTGTGTGTGTGTGTGTGTGTGTGTGTGTGTGTGTGTGTGTGTGTGTGTGTGTGCGTGTGCGTGCCAGTGATATTCTCCAGACTCCAGTCACTCCTTTCATAGCCTGGCTGCAGCGGTGGAGGTGGGTGGAGCTGCATGTTGGAACGACAGGTCAGCCACCTCAGAGCTGTGACAGGAGGGACAGATTTATCTCAGTACCCTGCTTACACCACAGCACCTCTGGACACACACAAACAGGCGCACGCAAGCACATAGACAAACTCACAAACATACAGGTAGGCATACGCAAGCAAGCAGAAGCACAAGTAGACACCGAAAACCAGAAGCACACACATAACAGGTCTCATTGCTTCTCATTCTGTGAATACCAACACCCTCCGTTGCACTCCCCAACACACATATTTAAACATCGAACAACACCTATTGCTTCCTGAATACACTCCTTTACTCCATGATGTCCTCTTTGACCTGACTAAGCCCCTTCCCCCGACATAAACACTCCTAGGTCATCACCTCCGAACCCACACTTACCCTCAACACAGACTCAAATTCCACTGCTGTCTCATTTGGAACAACACTTTGCTTATGGTAGCTTCCTTATCTGACTGCCTAAGGCATCAGTCACTCTGCATCGTACTTTTGTCATTATATTTCAAAATGTTTATATTTTGACACTGAAACAGTTCTTGGAGTCCTAAGAAATCCTGAGTGAAGCTTGCAAACATTTTTCAACCCACTAAGAAACACACGCGAACACCCTCCCCTTTGACCCTCTCAAACCAGACTAAACCCCACACAATTTCTACCCAGCTCCCTATCGTAATCCAGCCTATTCAGTCACACAGCAGGATCCCAGTCTTTCAATGCGTGTACACATGGACCATCTTCAGCAACACTGACAGGAGGAGAGAGAAAAACGCACATCTAATTACCATAATTGAAAGGTTGAACATTTGGCTAACATCAACTTTTAAAGAGTAACATAGATGGTCTCTCTCTGATCTTTTTGTTTGGGTTCTTGGTCTCTGTCTTCTGCGCGCGCGCGCGCGCGTGTGTGTGTGTGTGTGTGTGTGTGTGTGTGTGTGTTGGGAGAGGTGCAGGGGTTTAGGGGTTAGAGCCAGTTGTGGGTCTCTCCATCAGCTAGACTCGGCGCGGCAGCTCAGGCCTGTGAACACACAGTCTTAAATACAGTGATTAGACAGACACCGCAACACCACAGCCTCGCCATGAGGCAGCAGATTCCAGTCCAGACTCCTGGAAAAACACAAACACACACACACACTATGTAGGCACACACACATACGCACACACACAGCACGCACACTAATACACACACATACACATTTGTGGAGCTGACTGTTCTCAAATGATAACGGTTTACTCTAAAGGCTCTTTAACTACCCAACAGCTGGTTGAGGCAACAGATGACGAACGGTGCTGTCAAAATGTACGTTTAGAGATTATGCAAGTAAATTTACAATTTACCAACAACCCAGCAGCCTCTCATTCCTAAAGATATGTGTCATACTCACTGCTGCTTGGAAGAACTACTCTGTCAACTCAAAGTGGCAGCATCATACTCAGCAGTCTGGGAATCCTATTTTAAGTTGCTTGCTGTAAAAGTTGGCACCTTGCCATTAGAGTTCTGGAACAAATGCTGCATGAATTTCATACCTAAAAAATATCAACTTTTCATATATACAATGTATAACATACTGTATGCATCTTCAGATTGCTATTACAGAAATGGGTTTAGGTTAGTAAGGAAGTGAGTGTAGCTGTTAACTGTTAACATCTGGAAACCTATAGCGTCTCTGGCTCTGAGAGGGTACGTTACATTTGGGCGCCATGATGGCTGACCTCCTGTTCCCAGGGCCCTACAGTAAGTACAGGCTGCAGGAGAAAATGACCACCTTGAGCCAACCACCCTGCACGGTGACAGCCCACGAGACCTGTGATTGGTGGGTTTGTGAGAGACATGCTTTGTGATTGGTGAGCCTGCAGGCTGCAATTTCCCAGTGGGTGTGAAACTGACAGAGTCATGCGGCATGAGGAGGAAGGAATGCTGTGAGGAATAAAGTTAGTAAAGTTAGCATACATTTATTTTCTTCTCATTGCTATCTTCTTTTCCACAGCTTCTTTGGGATGTTTAGTGAGCGATTACTATTTCTTCATTAGACTTTAGATAGGCCTTTCCTCTCAGGCCCTCACCTCCAAAAGACACAATGCACTTTGTGTCAACTCCAAAGGGTTTACTTCCTGAGAGCTTCATGACAAATTGTACCTCGACTATGACCTCACTTCCTGTTAACCCCCCCAGCCAACTTCCTGTGTTCGGTAGATAAACCGGCGAAGGTCACCACGAACCCTGAAGCACGTCCAGATGTGTACGCATGCAATTATGTTTTTAATGATTATTGAACACATGCTATAGAAACCAGGTTAAGTGTGATCAATTGTTCCATTGCCATTGTCAAGGCAGGGAATGTGTATAGAGCTTTTCAAGTCTTATGAAACCTCTGCTCTCAGTTGTATATGGGAATCGTACACAAACCCCACCTGATAACTGATGCTGGAGACTGGGTGAGGGTGTGTCTGTGTGTGTGGGGGGAAAGAGGGAGGGGGTCTTGTGACTTGTCTGTTGAGTGAGTGGGGGGGTTAAAAGTATTTAGGGGAATCAGAGGATGGAAAAGAGGAAGTCTCTCTTCATTTTTATTGTGGACAGTCAGACAACTAACTGACTGGTCCAGATGCAGTGATGAGAGACTTGAATCCCCCTGTACTGCAGTCCTGGGTCCCCACCTGTCTTCCTAACACAATCCATGGCTGCTTGCTTTGTTGCTGGAAGAAGAGAGGGAGTGAGGGGTGAGAAGGAGAAGGGAGGGGAGGAAGGGGTACAGGGGTATACTGCCCCAGGGAGCCAGGGGTGTCAGTGGCTCTTTGATCCCAGTTACGCCCCGCATTAAGAGCACAGACCTCAAGACAGGCACCCCCACACCCCGCTGTTACCCCCCATTCTGCCTTGACCCTGGCCTGGCCCACAGCTCTGATCCATAGGGACAGGTGAACCAGATACTGGGGTTGAGAAGAGGCTGAGTCTCACGGGCTGGGGTCTACACACACACACACACACACACACACACACACACACACACACACACACACACACACACACACACACACACGCACACACGCACACACACACAGACAGACAGACCAAAGCATACACAGGAAATAATGGAGAGTTATTACAGCAGAGTTACAGTTATTTTACTCTGCAAAGAGTGAAATGAACACTAAGTGGCATAAAATAACCCCAGTGTTGATGTTAATTACCAGAGGTTAGTGTGACTTGTGTCATTTTACTCTGTGTAGAGTAAAACACTTAAAACCATGCCCATCATTACCATACAGTATTTCCCAGCAGTTTGATTTGTAGAATTGTTTGTTTCAATATCTGAGTTTTTGCATGTACATTGATTGACGCATCAATGTTATGCAACACAAAGATAAAAAATAAAAATCTAAAATAATCCAATCTGTTAGTTAAACGTATTGCACCTGTTATTGAAATGGTTGTTAACTGACGGGCCGTGGGTTCGAATCTGTTCCGCGGGTGCTTTTCTCAGTTTTCTGAGCATTTAAAAACAACAACACTTTATACATGTTGGACATGTAAATACAGACATGTAAATACAGACTGTAAAAACAGAAAATCAGCTACAAGTGATTTTAATTCAAGAAATCTATTCCCAAGTATAATAGACAGACTTTAAAAAAAAACGTTATTAAACAAGGCAAGTCAGTTAAGAACAATGACGGCCCACACCGGCCAAACCCTAACCAGAACGACGCCGGGCCAATTGTGTGCCGCCCTATGTGACTCTCAATCACGACCAGTTGTGATACAGCCCGGGATCAAACCAGGATCTATAGTGACGCCTCTAGCACTCTAGTGCCTCAGACCGTTGCACCACTTGGGAGACCCATGCGACACATGTGATCATATGCAAATGTCAGCAAGGTTTGAAATGATTATGTTTTAGTCAAACATTATATCTGTTTGGGTTTCTTGCGGATAATATGCAGTTCACAAATTATTGATAATTATTGCCCTCTGACAATCCGCTCGAGAAAAAAATTGGCCAGTGGCTGAATCTAGTTGATGATCCCTGGTTTAGGTTTATTATTATTATCATTTACTAATCTTTCTAACCCTGGCAGTCATTCTGAATGCGGGCTGTGGGTGAATACAAATGTGTGCAGTTCATTAAATACTTTTACTTTTGATACTTAAGTATATTTTAGCAATTACATTTACTTTTGGCACTTAAGCATATTTTAAATAGTTTTAGACTTTTACTCAAGTAGTATTTTACTGGGTCATTTTTACAGGGCAGCTAGGTCAGAGTGTATCAGGTGTAACTTCTGGTAGGTCGCCCGGGGTGATGTCTGGCGGGTCCCCAGAGGAGAGGTCAGGAAGGTCTGGAGGTAGCAGGACCCTCGGGATTGGAACTAGCACGGTGCTGGAAAGCGAGACTGCAGAGGGCCCAACGTCTTCTGTAGCTGCAGGCTGTGGCTCCATCCTAGGAGTAGGTGAAGAATTCACGGCTGGCTAAGGCTATAGGTCAAGAGTGGCAGAGGCAGGTGGAGACTTCGTGGTTAAAGGTTTAAGGGCATCAGACAGTCGAACCTCAGGCACCAAAGCATTTGACTCAACTAGCAGAGGATCCCCACTGGGAGGAGAGGACGACTCCGCAACAGTGACCAGAACGGGCCCCATGGAAGTGGCTGGCTGCTGATTGGAGCGGGAGTCTCCTTAACTTCTCTAGGGTAGGGGGCAGCATTTGTAATTTTGGATGAAAAACACGCCCAAATTAAACGGCTTTCTACTCAGGCCCAGAAGATAGGATATGCATATAATTAATAGCACACACTCTAAAGTTTTCAAAACTGTTAAAATAATGTCTGTGAGTATGACAAAACTGATTTGGCAGGCGAAAACCTGAGAAAAATCCATTCAGGAAGTAGGATTTTTGTTGTTGTTGTAGTTTTCTATTCAATGCCATTACAGTATCCATTGACTTAGGACTCAAATTGCAATTCCTATGCCTTCCACTAGATGTCAACAGTCTTTAGAAATTGTTTCAGGCTTGTATTCTGAAAAATTAGGGAGTAAGAGCAGTCTGAATGAGTGGACCCTGCCGTGTCACAGAGCTTTTTCACGCGCGCGACCGAGAGAGTGCCTTTCTTGTTTACCTTTTATATTGACGACGTTATGGGACCGTACGTACATTTCCCAACCAGAAGCCATGGATTTCAAGAAACGTCTGCACTGAGCTAATGTCTAGAGCTGCCGCTTTCAAGGAGCGGGACACTAATCCGGATGATTATAATGAATCCTAATACGACTGCCGTCGTATCAACACCATCATCCCAGACATCCTCGACCCGCTCCAATTCACATACTGCCCCAACAGATCCACAGATGACACAATCTCTATTTCACTCTACACTGTATGTGAGGCCCTCCCTCTCCCTCTCCATTTCCCTCTCCATTTCCCTCTCCCTCTTCCTCTCCCTCTTCCTCTCCCTCTCACCTGCTGACTCGACCTCTAAATGCTCGGCTCTGAAAAACCAACTGATATTCACTTCTGAGGTGCTGACCTGTTGCACCCTCTACTGTATAACCACTGTGATTATTAGTTGACCCTGCTGGTCATCTATGTGAAAATACTTTTATAAATACATTTGATTGATTGATTGTATGAACTGAGTGGTCGTAAATCTGATTAGGCAGAGACATGCTAACTTCACTAAATTACCTATAAATCAAATCAAAATGTATTTGTCTCATGCTTCGTAAAAAACAGGTGTAGACTGACAGTGAAATGCTTCTTATGGGCCTTCCCAACAATGCAGAGAGAAAAATGTTTATATAATAGAAAAGTAAGAGGGAGTTGTTCCCATGGTCCTGAGCTTAGTGATGAGCGTGGAAGGCACTATGCTTTTGTACACTGAGCTGTAGGCAACAACACTTCCGCCACGATTTCCCTCAACATTGGGCACCCTCAGGGGTGCGTGCTTAGTCCCCTCCTGTACTCCCTGTACTCCAACACATCATTAAGCTTGCTGATGACACGAAGGTGGAAGCCTGATCACGGATGAGACAGCCTATAGGGAGGAGGTCAGTGACCTGTCAGTGTGGTGCCAGGACAACAACCTCTCCCTCAACGTCAGCAAGACAAAGGAGGAATACAGGAAACAGGAAACAAAGGGCTGAGCACACCCCATCCACATCGACTGGGCTGTAGTTCCTAGGTTTCCACATCACTAAGGAATTAACATGGTCCACACACACCAACACAGTCGTGAAGAAGGCACGACAATGCCTCTTCCCGCATGGTCCCTCAGATGCTCAAAAAGTTCTACAGCTTTACCGTTGAGAGCATCCTGACTGGCTGCATCACCTCTTTGTATGGCAACTGCTGCTCTTAATTATTTGTTACTTTGATTTATTTAATTTTTTTTATATATATATTTTTGTAGGTACTTTCTTGAAACTGCATTGTTGGTTAAGGGCTTGTAACTAAGCATTTCACTGTAAGGCCTATCACCTGTTGTATTCGGCGCTTGTGATCAATACAATTTGATTTGATTTGAATTCCTGGGACCACCCATACTTAAAAATGTATGCACGCTTGACTGTCTTCTTGAAAGACGACAGTGTTGTGGCAGGGAATGAGAGAGCGAGAGAGAGAGAGAGAGAGAGAGAGAGAGAGAGAGAGAGAGAGAGAGAGAGAGAGAGAGAGTTTGATTCACTAGGACGACAGGGGATCCATTGTCCTGTCACCCTGGTTAAGTCTTTAATGAAGGGAACCACGGCCAGCGAGACCAAAGAGCTGGCATAGGCCATCAACTGACTCACACAATGATTAACACTCTTCAAACATGTTTGCCCAATGCCAGGGCCTTACAATAGACTACCCACACACACACACCGCTATCCCGCACACAGCCCAGCCGCCCACAATACAGCCATGGGCCCACAATAGATTACCCAGACAGTGCTGTGTGCCGTCCTCCCACAATACATTACAGTAAGTCATGCTGCCCTATCCCTTCAATAAACTAGCTTCATACAAACCATGGCCTGGAAATGTCCTTCCTCTACTGCTGCCCAGCCCTAGTCTTAAGCCCTTAGCTAGCATTACTCTCTTAGCCATTCACCCATATTCATACTGCCATTCTAGAACAACATTGAGCTCAAAAACCTGTCCAACATTGAATGTGAACTATTAATGATGGATGATGATACCGCAATACAATGCTTGAGGTTTGCCTTAATCACAGATCTAGGATCAGATTGCCCTATCCTCCGTTTCTAAAAAATAAACATTAGGGGATGACAAATATCTGACCCAGTATCAGTGGTTAGTAACTCAATTCATAGTAGGAACCATAATATGGTGATCCTCCCAACAAACACAGACCCTCCTGCAACTCATAGCATCAGAGGCTCTCTCCCAGTATCTGAGTCATTCTTGAACTGTGTTGTCATTGGTGCTACTCGCCTCTATTCTGGCATTCTATTATCTTTTTCCGTCAATTCAATGTGTACATCATTTCAAGGATATACGTAAAGGTTAATGGTAATTTGAAGAAAGGTTTTGTAAATGTTTTTAAAAAACTTAATCAGGTATGTGTAAAGGTGTATTGTGCAACACCTTTCTAATTGTACGACCCTGTTTTTGTTGGATCGTCAACAATAATTGAAGGCGAGTCATTAACATGTAATAATTATATCCTTAAAACGTTTGCTTGGGAATAATGTTACAATGAGGTTGGTAAAAATACCGTAACATATTGAAAACACCAATAACCTGTGCTTTCACACTGCACATAATGTAACACTGATGACTTGACACATTATTATTCGAAGCAACTTCAATCATGTATGACATATTTTTTTTTAAATGCCATGAAATATGTTACAATTCCTCTCCCGACACCCAATTGAAATGCAAAAGTCCGATTTTGTATTTTCCCTGTATTGTCTGTGTTGCTTCTGTTTCCCTGCTGCACATCATTTGTTCATACCCGACAAAAGTAATACCGTAGGATTTGGTTAAGGTATATCGTGAGGCACTGTTATATTACACTGTAACAATACTGAATGGTTGTGTGTTGATAACATACTTGTAGGAAGTTTGATAACCACTTACATAGACAAAAAGGTACTGATAGTCACCGGAGTTGCCAGCAGGAGCAGTAACATCGTTAAGGAGCATTAACACCGTTAAGGAGCATTAACACCAATGATGGTAACACCAGTGAGACCATTATTTTCATCAAGAGTTCATCAATCATACAAAGATCTATGAATTGCGTGATTTCACTCATTGTTTTTCCTCATAATTATATTTTCCTTTACACAAAATGGACAAACACCAATGACACATTTGATTTAGACACGTGATATTACCAAAGATCTCTTTAAAATGGTAGTATATTGGAAAAGTGTGCAGACTCAGCATGCACCTCCATAAAGGTGGGTGCAACTCAGCCACGCTCAAGGTTCTAAATGACATCATAACCGCCATCGATAAGAGACATTACTGTGCAGCCTTATTCATCGACCTGGCCAAATCTTTCGACTCTGTCAATCACAACGTTCTTATTGGCAGACTCGACAGCCTTGGTTTCTCAAATGATTGCCTCGCCTGGTTTACCAACTACTTCTCTGATAGAGTTCAGTGTGTCAAATCGGAGGGCCTGTTGTCCGGACCTCTGACAGTCTCTATGGGTGTGCCACAGGGTTTAATTCTCGGGCCGACTCTCTTTTCTGTATACATCAATGATGTTGCTCTTGCTGCTGGTGATTCTCTGATCCACCTCTACGCAGACGACACCATTCTGTATACTTCTGGCCCCTCTTTGGACACTGTGTTAACTAACCTCCAGACGAGCTTCAATGCCATGCAACTCTCCTTCCGTGGCCTCCAACTGTTCTTAAACGCAAGTAAAACTAAATGCATGCTATTCAATCGATCACTGCCTGCACCTGCTCGCCCGTCCAGCATCACTACTCTGGACGGCTCTGACTTAGAATACGTGGACAACTACAAATACCTGGGTGTCTGGTTAGACTGTAAACTCTCCTTCCAGACTCACATTAAGCATCTCCAATCCAAAATTAAATCTAGAATTGGCTTCCTATATCGCAACAAAGCATCCTTCACTCATGCTACCAAACATACCCTCGTAAAACTGACCATCCTACCAATCCTCGACTTCGGTGATGTCATCTATAAAATAGCCTCCAACACTCTACTCAACAAACTGGATGCAGTCTATCACAGTGCCATCCGTTTTGTCACCAAAGCCCCATACACTACCCACCATTGCGACCTGTACGCTCTCGTTGGTTGGCCCTCGCTTCATACTCGTCGCCAAACCCACTGGCTACAGGTTATCTACAAGTCTCTGCTAGGTAAAGCCCCGCCTTATCTCAGCTCACTGGTCACCATAGCAGCACCCACTCGTAGCACGCGCTCCAGTAGGTATATCTCACTGGTCACCCCCAAAGCCAATTCCTCCTTTGGTCGTCTTTCCTTCCAGTTCTCTGCTGCCCATGACTGGAACGAATTGCAAAAATCTCTGAAGCTGGAGACTCACATCTCCCTCACTAGCTTTAAGCACCAGCTGTCAGAGCAGCTTACAGATCACTGCACCTGTACATAGCCCATCTGTAAACAGCCTGTCTATCTACCTACCTCATCCCCATACTGGTATTTATTTATTTATTTATTTTGCTCCTTTGCACCCCAGTATCTCTACCTGCACATTCATCTTCTGCACATCTACCATTCCAGTGTTTAATTGCTATATTTTAATTACTTCGCCACCATGGCCTATTTATTTCCTTAACTTACCCCATTTGCACTCACTGTATATAGACTTTTTGTTTTCTTTTGTTCTACTGTATTATTGACTGTATGTTTTGTTTATTCCATGTGTAACTCTGTTGTTGTATGTGTCGAACTGCTCTGCTTTATCTTGGCCAGGTCGCAGTTGTAAATGAGAACTTGTTCTCAACTAGCCTACCTGGTTAAATAAAGGTCAAATAAAAAATAAACATAAAAAAGGCCGCTCCTTGAATGAACCATTTGCCACAGGAGGTTTTTAAAATAGCTTATTTTGTAATGACAATAACACCAATGATATTGAAGGACACGTATTCATTTTAAATTATTAAAAACATATTTTTTTTGTTGTGGTTGATCTATTCAGTAAATGTAATGCTTTTGTTCAATTCATGGCACTCAAAGTAATATACACTACATGTCTATTGATTTACTCAAAACATGTAACTACACATCACCATTAGGACAAGCCAATTTGCTTGCCCCTGGTATTTTCTACACCTCATACAAATGTGTTTTTTTGCAGTATGAATGACATATGTTTTCTTTTTAAATAACAGTTTCATTTCTGATATTTGAAAGTGTTTTACATGGTGCCAATGGTCCAGGGACACCATTCCAACCACAAGTCAAGAATGATCCATCTCCTCTGATAGTAACTAGTAACTATCAATGTGTTGATAGTGACGTACACAAATAGATAATAATATTGCATCTAATAACACTGTATCTAGACCCTTTTATCTTATTTTCAATCATTCTATACGGCCCACTTCTTCAAACAACTCCAAAACGACTGATAAAGGAGGTCTGTGTGGCTTCTATTGTCCTCAGTTCCTGCAGTAGTTGAACTTTCCCTTGTTCCCATTCATTCCCATTGTTCTTCAGATTGCGTTCACCCGATAACCTGCCCGTGTGAGAAGTTCACCTCTGGAGGCTACTACAGTAACACCCTGCCTCCGTCCCAAATGGCACCGTAGTCCCTTTGTAGTGCCCTACTGTAGATGGGCCCTGGTCACTCTAGTGCACTGTGGGAAGGGAACAGGGTGCCATTTGGGATGCATACGCTGTCACATAAGAAGAGTGGATCTCAGTGGGAGAGACTTTGTGTCTACTCCAGGGGAGAGAAGTTGAGAAGAGCTGACCATAAACACTGAACAAAAATATGAATGTAACATGCAACATAAATGCAACATGAATTCAATAGGCCCTAATATATTGATTTCACCTGCCTGGGAATACAGATATGCATCTGTTGGTCACAGATATCTTTAAAAAAAAAAGGTTGGGGCGTGGATCAGATAACCAGTCATTATGTGGTGTGACCACCAGACATCACGCAGCGAGACACAACTCGTTCGCATAGAGTTGGTCAGGCTGTTCATTGTGGCCTTTGGAATGTTGTCCCACTTCTCTTCCTTCAATGACTGGGCGAAGTTGCTGGATATTGGCGGGAACTGGAACATGCTATTGTACACATTGATCCAGAGCATCCCACACATTCTCAAAGGGTGACATGTCTAGTGAGTATGCAGGCCATGGAAAAACTGGGACATTTTCAACTTCCACAAATTGTGTACAGATCATTGCGACATGGGGCCGTGCATTATCATGCTGAAACGTGAGGTGATGGCGGAGGATGAGTGGTATGACAAAGGGTCGTGTCACGGTATCTCAAATGCATTCATATTGCCATCGATAAAATACAATTGTGTCCGTAGCTTATACCTGCCCATACCATAACCCCACCACCACCACGGGGCATTCTGTTCACAACGTTAACATCAGCAAACCGCTCGCACACACAACGCCATACACACTGTCTGCCATCTGCCCGGTACAGTTAAAACCGAGATTCATCCTTGATATGCATACTACTCCAGCATGTCAGTGGCCATCGAAGGTATGAAGTCGGTCATGACGCCGTCAGGTCAAGACCCTGGTGGGGACAATGAACATGCAGATGAGCGTCTGACAGTTTGTGCAGAAAGTCTTTGGCTGTGCAAACCCACAGTTTCATCAGCTGTCCAGGTGGTTGGTCTCAGACAAACCCACAGTTTCATCAGCTGTCCAGGTGGTTGGCCTCAGACGATCCCGCAGGTGAAGAAGCCAGATGTGGAAGTTTTGGGATGGCGTGGTTACACGTGGTCTGCGGTTGGACGTGATGCCAAATTCTCTAAAACGACGGTGGATGTGGCTTATGGTAGGGAAATGAACATTCAATTCCCTGGCAACAGCTCTGCCGGACATTCCTGCAGTCAGCATGCCAATTGCACGCTCCCTCAAAACTTGGGGGAGCGTGCAATCTGTGGGATTGTGTTGTGTGACAAGACTGCACGTTTTAGAGTGGCCCTTTATTGCCCCCAGCACAAGGTGCACCTGTGCAATGATCGTGCTGTTTAATCAGCTTCTTGATATGCCACACCTCTCAGATGGATCGATTATCTTGGCAAATGAGAAATGCTCACTACAGGGACTTAAAGAATGTGTGCACAAAATTTGAGAGAAATAAGCTTTTTGAGCCTATGGAACATTTCTGGGATCTCAGCTCATGAAACATGTGACCAAAACTTGTCGCATTTATATTTTTGTTCACTATACATAAGTGTCTCTGTAGGAGGACATTGAGGCTTGTAGGGGAAAGTTCAACGTGTTTTTGCCAATGTGTTTGATGCAACAGACACAAGCTCCATAATGTCTTCCTCAGCTGTTTCTGCTGTCCAGGGGCTGTATGGTGGTGGGGTTAGGAGGGGGAAGGAAGGGGGTGGGAAATGGGGGTTCACCACTGCTGAATCCAGATTCCTTCACAGTGGCATCTGAAAGGTTGTGTGCATGCATGGAAATATGTGTATCCACATGTACACACACACACAAAGTCATGCAGAGCCATGCATATCAGCCATGACCAGGTGCACAAGGGGCAGACCAGACAGAGTGCAAAGCTGCAAAGAACACCGAGTCAGGTACATAGGGGGACGGCAGTAGCTTTGAGGTTAGAGGGATGGACCAGCTGTGGGAAGGTTGCTGGTTTAATCACTGGGCCGGGCGACATACGAATGGAACTGAAACTGGCAGATGGAAGGCTTCTCATCCTTCACACCATCTCTTGCTGTTGTGCCCTTAAGCGAAAACATTTAACACAACACAATTGCTCTCCATCCATGGGTGCAGCACTGTGGCTGACCCTGTGGCTCTCAATGTGTGTGTGTGTGTCTGCACATCTGGTGGACACTGGTGGAGTTGGTAAAGGCAGAATGCACACTTTCATTCTAATCAATAGGCAAAAGTCATACAAAAAACAAAACATGCAGGACAGTCGGACACACACACACACACACACACACACACACACACACACACACACACACACACACACACACACACACACACACACACACACACACACACACACACACACACACACACACATCCAACGGTACTTCTCTCCCCTTTCGCTCCAGCCAAAAGGCCAGAGATACAGAGACACATCCCTCTGGGCACAGACGTAGTTCAACGTCTAGTTTTTGAATTCAACGTGAAATCGACAAAACATTTCCCCATGTCATTGGATTTAGGTTAAACGTTGGGTGAAAGTCATCCTTTATGTTGATGACTTTTTGCATCAGATGGCAGGCATCATCAGATGGCAGGCTGCTACTGGGTCTTTGTCTGTGTGTGTTTTGGCCAGCTACTGTTATTACACTGATAGAGGGGAACTGGGCCGGGCAGTATGTGGTGTGTCTCCTGACAGTGACACAGGTGTGTTTGATCACACTCCTTACGCTGGCCACCCACAGACCCCACCTGGCAAAACAGACAGGAGATAGAGAGATATGGTGGGAGATGGGAATATTAGTTTCTTCTTGTTGATCGTCTGGACATCATTCCTCTATCGCCACTTCAAGGAGGTTTGAAATCTTTTTTACATTTGTATTTATTTTACCCCCTTTCTTCTCCCCAATTTTCAATCTTGTCTCATCGCTGCAACTCCCGAACGGGCTCGGGAGAGGTGAAGGTGGAGTCACGCGTCCTCCGTAACATGATCCGCCTAACCGCGCTCCTTAACACCCGCCAGCTTATCCCGGAAGCCAGCCGCACCAATGTGTCAGAGGAAACACTGTTCAACTGGCGACCAGTGTCAGCTCACTGGCATCCGGCCTGCCACAAGGAGTCACCAGAGCTCGATGAGTCAAGTAAAACCCCACCGGCTAAACCCTCCCCTAACCCAGATGATGCTGGGCCAATTGTGCACCGTACTATGGGACTCCCAGCCACAGCCGGTTGTGGCACAGCCTGGGAAATGAACCCGGGTCTGTAGTAATACCTCTAGCACTGCGCCACTCAGGAGGCCCCTTGAATTATTTTCGAAAGAACCCCAATTATGGATCTATCTGCGTTTTTTGTAAACATTTTTTATTGACATTAGCCTTGTTCTGTTCAATGTTCTCTACCGATATAGTACCCACATTCATGTTGTTAAGTTTTTAAAAAAGTTTTAAAAAACATTGCTGACACCATTCAAACCAATGTTTCGGGAACTTTAAAGCCAATTATCTCAGAATGATATTTTTGGCATTTAGAACCTTACAGTCCCAAGCTCTCGAAGTCTCTCAGTAATTTAATATGATTAACTGGGTCAGAACACCAAGAACACAATATCAACACACCAAAGGTAAAAAAAAAAGTGTATTCGGATGACAAAACACAGGGAGGGAGAGTGTCATGAGGAAAGAGGAAGAAAGGAATACAGAGACTGCAAAGACAGAGAAAAATGGAGCATCCAGAGTAGAGACCTCGGTGTAACGCTCATTCCTTCGACGATAAACGCGAATCCAACCATCACCCCTGGTGAGACAAAACCGCGACTCATCAGTGAAGAGCACTTTTTGCCAGTCTTGTCTGGTCCAGCGATGGTGGGTTTGTGCCCATAGGCGACGTTGTCGCCGGCGATGTCTGGTGAGGACCTGCCTTACAACAGGCCTACAAGCCCTCAGTCCAGCCTCTCTCAACCTATTGTGGACAGTCTGAGCACTGATGGAGGGATTGTGTGTTCCTGGTGTAAATCTGGCAGTTGTTGTTGCCATCCTGTACCTGTCCCACAGGTGTGATGTTCGGATGTACCGATTCTGTGCAGGTGTTGTTACACGTGGTCTGCCACTGTGAGGACAATCAGCTGTCCGTCCTGTCTCCCAGTAGCGCTGTCTTAAGCATCTCACAGCATGGACATTGCAATTTATGGCCCTGGCCTCATTTGCAGTCATCATGCCTCCTTGCAGCATGCCTAAGGCACGTTCATGCAGATGAGCAGGGAGCCTGGGCATCTTTCTTTTGGTGTTTTTCAGAGTCAGTAGAAAGGCCTCTTTTATTGTCCTAAGTTTTCTTAAGTTAATTTCCAACCGTCTGTAAGCTGTTAGTGTCTTAAGCCTCTTTGGGCTGAGATCCCGCTAACGGGACCGATATGACAACAGCCAGTGAAAGTGCAGGGCGCCAAATTCAAAACAACAGAAATCCCATAATTAAAATTCCTCAAACATACAAGTATTTTACACCATTTTAAAGATACACTTCTTGTTCATCCCACCACTGTGTCCGATTTCAAAAAGGCAAACCAAACGATTATGTTAGGTGGCTGCCTAAACACAGCCATTTTTCCAACCAAAGAGAGGAGTCACAAAAAGCAGATATAGAGATAAATTAATCACTAACCTTTGATGATCTTCATCAGATGACACTCATAGGACTTCATGTTACGCAATACATGTATGTTTTGCTCGATAGTTCGAAGTTCATATTTATATAAAAAAATCTCAGTATACATTGACACGTTATGTTCAGTAGTTCCAAAACATCCGGTGATTTTGGGGAGAGCCACATCAATTTACAGAAATACTCATAATAAACATTGATAAAAGATACAACTATTATGCATGGAATTATAGATACACTTCTCCTTAATGCAACTACTGTGTCAGATTTAAAAAAAAGCTTTACCGAAAAAGCACACCATGCAATAATCTGAGTACAGCACTCAGAGATCAAAACAACCCAAACAGATATCCACCATGTTGTGTAGTCAACAGAAGTCAGGAATAGCATTATAAATATTCACTTACCTTTGATGATCTTCATCAGAATGCACTCCCAGGAATCCCAGTTCCACAATAAATGTTTGATTTGTTTGATAAAGTCAAACATTTATGTCCAAATACATCCTTTTTGTTCGCGCGTTTAGCCCAGTAATCCAAATTCATGACGCACGATCACTAGGTGCAGACGAAAAGTCAAAAAGTTCCGTTACAGTCCATAGAAACATGTCAAACGATGTATAGAATCAATCTTCAGGATGTTTTTAACATAAATCTTCAATAATGTTCAAACGGAGAATTCCTTTGTCTGTAGAATTGCAATGGAACTCTATCACGTGAACGCGAGTGGTCAGCTCATGCCTCTCCTGCAGATCTCTGACTCATTCCCCTCTCATTCGCCCCCACTTCACAGTAGAAGCATCAAACAAGGTTCTAAAGACTGTTTAAAGCCTTAGGAAGTGCAATATGACCCCATAGACACTGTGTATTCGATAGGCCAAGAGTTGAAAACTACAAACCTCAGATTTCCCATTTCCTGGTTGGATTTTCTTCTCAGGTTTTTGCCTGCCATATGAGTTCTGTTATACTCACAGACATCATTCAAACAGTTTTAGAAACTTCAGAGTGTTTTCTATCCTACTAATAGTATGCATATATTAGCAACTGGGCCTGAGTGGCAGACAGTTTACTCTGGGCACCTTATTCATCCAAGCTACTCAATACTCCCCCCAGCCATAACAAGTTAACAACTCTTCCACACGTGCATGTTCATGAATTGTTTATGGGAAACAGTGATTAAACCCTTTACAATGAAGATCTGTGAAGTTATTTGGATTTTTATGAATTATCTTTGAAAGACAGGGTCCTGAAAAAGGGACGTTTCTTTTTTTGCTGAGTTTATTTCTCATCTCTCTCCTGTGGTGCCAATTGTGATGGTCTGGTGTGCTCAGCTGAGGGGCAGAGCAAGTTTTTTTTAAAATCAGTTACTTGTGACTATGGCGTCTAATGTAGTTAATTTACGTTCCTTCAGAGGAACTGTTAGAATGATGTACTAAAGAACAGCTGTTGAAGATAGCTGAACACTACCAGATTGAAATGAGTGATAAATGTCTAAAACATTCTGTTAGGATGATATTGAAGGTCAATCTGATGGAGTGGTATACTCGTTGGTACCACTGGGGCAGCCTCTGTCGGACTCGCCACCTCCCCAGCCGTCTCCCTGTTTTGTTACAGTGGCCACTCCGTCTGTTACCCCTAGTAGTCTTTATTTTGAACAGCAGCAAGAACTGCTTCGTGTTACAGCTAGAGCACGATCGCATTACAACTAGAGCACGGTCGTGTTGCAGCTAGAGCAGGATCACGTTACAGCTAGAGCATGATCACGTTACAGCTAGAGCAGGATCGCGTAACAGCTAGAGCACGATCGCATTACAGATAGAGCAGGATCACGTTACAGCTAGAGCAGGATCGCCTAACAGCGAGAGCACGATCATGTTACAGCTAGAGCAGGATCGCGTAACAGCTAGAACACGATCGCGTTACAGCTAGAGCAGGATCACGTTACAGCTAGAGCATGGTCGCGTTACAGCTAGAGCATGGTCACGTTACAGCTAGAGCACGGTCGTGTTACAGCTAGAGCAGGATCGCGTAACAGCTAGAGCACGATCGCGTTACAGCTAGAGCAGGATCACGTTACAGCTAGAGCAGGATCACGTTACAGCTAGAGCAGGATCACGTTACAGCTAGAGCAGGATCACGTTACAGCTAGAGCATGGTCGCGTTACAGCTAGAGCATGGTCGCGTTACAGCTAGAGCACGGTCGTGTTACAGCTAGAGCATGGTCATGTTACAGCTAGAGCAGGATCACGTTACAGCTAGAGCAGGATCACGTTACAGCTAGAGCAGGATCACGTTACAGCTAGAGCACGGTCGTGTTACAACTAGAGCAGGATCACGTTACAGCTAGAGCATGGTCGTGTAACAGCTAGAGCACGATCGCGTTACAGCTAGAGCACGGTCATGTTACAGCTCGAGCAGGATCACGTTACAGCTAGAGCAGGATCACGTTACAGCTAGAGCAGGATTACGTTACAGCTAGAGCATGGTCGCGTTACAGCTAGAGCACGATCGCGTTACATCTAGAGCAGGATCGCGTTACAGCTAGAGCACGATCGTGTTACAGCTAGAGCACGGTCGCGTAACAGCTCGAGCAGGATCACATTACAGCTAGAGCAGGATTACATTACAGCTAGAGCAGGATCGTGTTACAGCTAGAGCACGATCACGTTACAGCTAGAGCATGGTCGCGTAACAGCTAGAGCACGATCGCATTACAGCTAGAGCACGGTCGTGTTACAGCTAGAGCAGGATCACGTTACAGCTAGAGCATGGTCGCGAAACAGCTAGAGCACGATCGCATTACAGCTAGAGCACGGTCGTGTTACAGCTAGAGCAGGATCACGTTACAGCTAGAGCATGGTCGTGTAACAGCTAGAGCACGATCGCGTTACAGCTAGAGCACGGTTATGTTACAGCTAGAGCAGGATCACGTTACAGCTAGAGCACGGTCATGTTACAGCTAGAGCAGGATCACGTTACAGCTAGTGCACGGTCATGTTACAGCTAGAGCAGGATCACGTTACAGCTAGAGCAGGATCACGTTACAGCTAGAGCACGATCACGTTACAGCTAGAGCACGATCACGTTACAGCTAGAGCCATTGTTACTTGTGTATAGTTTACTTTACAATTATATGTTTCCAACAGTTTGGGCAAGGCCCTTTCCTGTTTCAGCATGACAATGTCCCTGTGCACAAAGAAAGGTCCAAACGGTAATGGTTTGTCGAGATTTGTGTGGAAGAACTTGACTGGCATGCACTGAGCCCTGACCTCAACCCCATCGAACACATTTGGGATTAATTGGAACGCCGACTGCGAGCCAGGTCTAATCACCCAACATCAGTGCCCGACCTCACTAATGCGGCTGAATGGAAGCAAGTCCCGTCAGCAATGTTCCAGCATCTAGTGGAAAGCCTTCCCAGAAGATTGGAGGCTATTATTGCAGCAAAGAGGCGGCCAACTTCATATTAATGCTCGTAATTTTGGAATGAAATGTTCAACGAGCACCCAACAAGTGCTCAGCATAAGTGGGAACTCCTTCAACACTGTTGGAAAAGCATTCCAGGTGAAGCTGGTTGAGAGAATGCCAAGAGTGTGCAAATCTGTCATCAAGGCAAAGGGTGGCTACTTTGAAGAATCTCAAATATAAAATATATTTTGATGTAACATTTTTGGGGTTACTACATGATTCTGTGTTATTTCACAGTTTGATGTCTTCACTATTATTCTACAATATAGTAAAAATAAAAACCCTGGAATGAGTAGGTGTGTCCAAACCTTTGACTGGTATTGTAGATTAGTCATGGTTACCTCCACTTGGCCATGCTGCCATTATGAATGTACCATTGGAAGCTGCTGTGGGGTGGACGGCTGATAATAATGGCTGGAATGGAGTCTTTGGAATGGCATCAACCACATGGAAACCACATGTTTGATATCATTCCATTGACTCCATTTCAGCCATTTATTATGAGCCTTCCTCTCCTCAGCAGCCTGCAATGGAATGTACAGCTCCTCAGCATTGTCAGAGTTCTTTTGAATCAGAGTCACAAATCTTTACTGCCATTAGCCTACATTCAACACACATCCAGATAAAATACAGATAGAACCACAAGTGCATACCCATTCACGCACCATCTCACACAGTGACTGGAACATTGCCAGTGAATGGAGTACGCTACAGCCATTTCCCTAGGCGCAAGAGTAATGAGGACGTTCGGCCATCTACCACAGTATGTTAGTGCCCCCTAGTGTTTGGACTGACCTGGGAGTTAGTCTCCACCGTCCGTCTATGGGCTTATCTAACAGGTAGTATTAGACAGTCCCATTGGCCTTGAGTGATTCTAGCAGATGTTAAGGTGATAATGACTCAAACTGTTTTTCCATGGCTGAAGAGATTTTCCCAGAGTCTAAATGCACGGTCAGCTAAAAAAAACAACAGCAGAGTCTGGGAAGCCAAATGATGTGTGCTGTTTGGTGTGAGACTGATGGGGTAGTTCTCTCATTGAGATTGATAGGAAATGGAGCCATTTGGTCCAAAATGGTGGGTTAGATCCCAAATGGACTCAAATGGACTCAAAGTTGGTCCTAATAACCATAGCTCTAGGATCAGTTTTCCATTTCTCAATGGGAATGAAAATGTATCTGATGATGTATTAGTGGTTAGGGGCAACTTCAGACTATTTCAGTTTGGCAATGGGACAGCTTAGTAGTAATGGCGGGTATCGGGTGCCCTTTGCATGCCCTTGTAAGTGTAGAAGGATCAGATCCTGTGACCTAGGACATGCCGGTATGCTTATAGGCACAGACACGGCTGTGTGACACTTTCCAGAACTTTCTTAGGCTCTTTTATGTATCTACGCAGACATGTTAGTTTACAGTACATACCGTTAAGAACTCTCACACACACACACACACACACACACACACACATGCTCACACATACAACACAGCCTGATAGACTCTCACCAACAGCACTGTGTGTCTTTTGACTGTGAAGCCACTGAATAGACATGTGCTGATGGACGTTAGATGAACAGAGGATTACATGACTGGGCTCGTTATATTTCACACAGCTGTATTATTCAATCGACCTCGGTTCAAACGCTGTCCATGTATTTGCTCAAAGCATTTGAAAAGTTATCAAATAGTATTTACCCCCAGGTCTAGTGTCAAAGAACTTGTGTATGTGCACTCACACACGCACACACACACGCACACACACACACACACGCGCACGCACGCACGCACGCACGCACACATTTAATGTCACTCCTCCACACACACTAATGAAATGCAGAAATGCGAGTCTGAGCAGGTGTGATGTCATCAATGTTCGTGTGTGTCTGTCTATTGCCTTTGGTCTATGTATGGTTTATACTGTTTAAAACCAAAACATCTTAATCCATTTTTTTATGAGAATCCAAAAAATGCAGTAGAGCGAACCGCACTGTGAGTGATATTAGGTAAGTTGAGGAATCACGAGTACTAGGATCTCCTCCATTCCTCAATTCATCTCAGTCCCACTCGGAGAGAGATAGGGAGCGACAGAGAGAACGTGAGAGAGAGAGAGAGAGAGAGAGAGAGAGAGAGAGAGAGAGAGATATGACACAAAAATAGAGAGGTCTTTAGCCACACACACCAGCGGCGGGATTGGGGTCAAAAGATGGGTGCATGTGCAGAAAATAACCTCATACCTACTTTAAAATATGGTGGTGGATATTTGACATTATGGGTCTGTTTTGCTTCCACTGGTCCTAGGGCCCTTGTTTAACGTCAATGGCATCATGTTGTTGCAGGAATTTTCCTTGAACATTTCAGACTTGATCGACCCTTTAAAAAAGTATATTCATTATAATCCACATAACATTCACATTTCCTTTTGCTGCAGGATTCTTTTCCTGCTGTGTGACACTGGTTCAAATTAAGATACTACATCTGTACCAAGTATCAGGACATTTTAGCCAAAAACCTGGTTGCCTCTGCCAGGAGGCTGAAACTTGGCCACAAGTGGATCTTCCAGCAAGACAATGACCCCAAGCACACATCAAAATACACAAGGAAATGGTTAATTGACTGAAAAATCTACATTTTGCAATGGCCATCTTAGTCTCCGGACCATTGCAAACCTGTGGTTTGAATTGAACAGAGCAGACCGAAGGATATCAAGGATCTGGAAAGATTCTGTATGGAGGAATGGTCTCAGATCCCTCCCAATGTGTTCTCCAACTCATAAAACATTTTAGAAAAAGGCTCAGTAATGTTATCCTCTCAAGGGGAGGGTATTCAAAACAGGTATTGGAAACAGGGGGTGTCAATCATTTTGACAAAAATAGATTACTTCTCTGAGCAATTGTATTTGTATTATTTATTGAGGGTTCCATTCATTTTGGAGGTGAATGAACACTGGAAAGGATTATACTGGGAAAATGTACACATTTTATATATATAAAAAAAACATCCTAGATTAAGAGCTTGAAGGTGTATCCACTGCATCTCTGGGACACAATAGTAAACAAGTACTCAAGTATCGCATGTATTTGCTGAAGACGTTGTAGGCCTTATGAGTCATAACGCTACCTATGTATTAGAACACACAAGGTTTGCTTCTGTGAAAAACAACCACACCCTACCCTTTGATACCGGACTTAGTGATGCTATTCAAAGCAGCTACTTCACAGTCCTGTTGATTTAGCCATTAAAGGCTAGAACGGGTTTAAAATGAAAACCAGGGGGATTATTTGTCTTGGATTGGATGTGCCCTTTAAAGTATACACTTCAATTGGGTTAAACACTTTACCCAGGTTACGTGAACACCCAGCTACAGGTTATTGGTTGCCTCATGGAGGGTCCATGTGGATGAGAATTTACTGAAGCACACATACATACATACACACTTGCAGGCAGAGCGGGGTGTGTGAGCGCGAGCGCCCCAAGCCATGGAGCATGTCGGCTCAGGAGAGCTCGCCTCAGGCCTTTGAGAGCGAGTGCACACAACAGAGAGAAAAAGAGAGAGAGAGAGAGTGCGGAGCATATATCCCACTGGGCACGGATGTCAATTCAACGTCTATTCCACGTTAGTTCAATGTAATTTCATTGAAATGACGTGGAAACAAACACTGGATTCAACCAGTGTGCACAGTGGGATGTGTTTAATTGCATTCACTGAGAACTATAAATCTGGCAAAGCTTGGGCCTGCCGGATCCCTTTTCTGTCATGTCATTTCCCCCGTGATTTCAACATTCCCTAATCTTCTTCTTTTCTCCAGGTTGTTATTTCAAACCTGAAGTCTGTTAAGGTATATTTTTGATGTCATTTGATTTTGGGACAGATCGATACTGCTAAGTGGACACCAGTAGAGGTGTGTGGGTAAAATCACTGAGGAGGCCAAGCCAGAAAACAAGCCATATTACAACCTGTGTGTGGTGATAATTGTGTTGTTTGCTCTATAACCTGTTAGTTCATATGCCTTAACGCCGTGATAATGTATACAGGCCCAAAGGCCGAGACAATAAGGAGACACAGTGGCAGAATAAATTCAACCACACCTTTGTTTCAATCACAAAACCAGAGAGCAACCTCTGTCCTGTGAAGTCCACAAAGCATATTGCGTGTAACAAGCAGTTACATGACCTACAGCATAGTCAAGCAAGTTAATGTTCCTGACATTTTCAGACAACGCAACAGCTATTGATTTAGAACCACGGAGAGTTACCGCAAGTCAGAAAGAAAACAGGAGCTGCCTCCACTATTCCAGCACCATTTCAACATCATCAAATCACCGATGCTTAGTCTAATAATGACCACTAAAAGATACCAAAAACTACTATAATTAGTCCAATCAACGTAAGCTAAATATGATGTGGCTGTCCATGGTTCTGATTTGTGTGCGTGTGCGTTCATTCACACAAGTAGAAAAAACATGTTGATTCACCCTATGCCAATGCCATCTTCCTCTCTTTCAAATCAAATTAAAACACACACACACACACACACACACACACACACACACACACACACACACACACACACACACTGATTGCTACACCCTATTACATCCAGTCATTTTTTTTTCTCAGCGGTATAAAGACATCTTGGCAGATTGTTGGAACGGTGTTTAAAGTTCTTCCAGATGGACTGTTGACGTTCCTTGAAAATAACTCCTTGTTTTATTGAGGACTGCAGACTGCAGTCCGCTCCAGTAAGGGCCTAGTGGCTGAGCTGAGAGAGTCGGTGGAGGAACAGGAAAGTTAACCTATGTCTTTCCCCAACCCCTTTTCCAACATACTGGTGAAGGCTGTCACGTACTGTATATACTGAATGAATTGGCTATGTTGTTGTTATTGTGTTTCCCGGCACTAACGTTCTGAGACACATTTTGAAAGTCGCAATGAAGAGTTGTTCTGTAAAGTGAGCTCAGACCCAAGTAGCCGTCTGTAGTTTTCTGTCATGTCATTTGGCGCTGAAGATGGGGAAAGGGGTCTGCCTCTGGTTGCCTAACCAGGGGAGTGGAAACTAATGAAGCAGGAAGGTGTACGTTACGGGAACTGGTAGTCTTATCAACCATCTAGTCCTCCAGTCCACCCACATGCAGTTCACCTCTCCTCCTCCACTGCTGGTCTTCGCTATCTTGACAGAGCGATCATTAGCGTTCTCTCTGAGCCTGTTCTCCAGTGGGGCGGGGGGTGATGAATTGTCTATTTACCCGAGCACAAACGGTAAAATAAGTACAGACTGAGTTAGAATGAGATGTTCATCCATGTTTCTCAAACGTCAAATTTCGAAGTTGTTCCAGAGTTGTTCCAGACGTCAAATTCCTATGATTTTTAAGGTTAAGTTTGGGCATTAACTCCAAATCTGCCACCCCCCCATACCCTAGTTGCCCCTAGTGGCCGGTTTCCACGTTGTCCTCAGACATGGATGGACGACAAATACTGACTTGTTTCACGGGTGACCTGGCTGAGAGACCCATCGCCCATAACTCAGGGCTGATTTAAACAGCTCGTCCAGGCCGGGCCCCTGTGCCCTCAGACTGGGTCACATTGGACAGAACATGCACATGGAGAGAAACAAGCAAAGGAAGGTGTTTTATCTTACTAATGTGTCGTATCCAGGGAGGCATTACAGGATCCTCCCTACACACACGCACGCACGCACGCACACACACACACACACACACACACGGTCACTCGGAACATAGGCACTCTCATCAACTGTACATACAGCTATTCACAGGAAGATACATAAACACAGGGAGAACAACGCTTAAACCCTCCAGAGAATAAGGATTCCTCTGCTAATAGTTATGATGTTTACACTGTCTTTCCAAGTGCAGGGTAGTGATCAGAGGCTGATGTAGGATTCTCACACATGGGTAATGTTAGTGTGTGTGCGGAGAGAAGGGAGGACGTGGTAAGGGTCAACCTACTTAATAACGTGTATCTGGTTCACAGCTGTAGTACCACCAAAATAAATCGTGTTCATAAACATACCCACAAGTCAGCTTCACCTTAACTGTTTATTTTCATCATCATTCACACCCTGATGAATGCTATTTGCTGCTGTCTTTATTATCATTCCAGATGGGGGCAATTTTGAATAGAAATAACAGCACAGCTCACTGAGTTCATAGCTAAAAAAAAAATGGAGAGAAAAACGATCTGAAAAATAATATTTATTTTCAGTATCATGATTGTAGACCATAGCGAAGGTCTCTATTGAGCTTTTAAAACACAACAAAACCACAAATCAAACATAGACAGTAGGACAAGCACAAACGCGCACACAGGGACACAGAAAACACACTCACAGAGAATGCGTCAGACTGCAGTAGTTGTTTAAAGCCGCTGGAGTGTAAACAGGAAATGGCTCTACTAAAGAGCCACAGATTCGTCATCAGGTCTCCAACAGCCTCTAGTACTGCTATGGAGAACAATATAGCTGGGCACTAAGCCACAACAAATACACACAGACGTTTGTCAGCATGTCAAGGCTATACCTGTCCTCTAAGTGTGTGTGTGTGAGCGTGTATGTGTTTCTTCGCACAGCCGCGTGTGTGTGCCGGTGGTGATGGCTCTGCAGGCTGTTGTGTATGTCTGTGGTTTTCCAGTGTCTGTAAGGAGGACGGCAACAAACAAACTTGTGGTTTCTCCCTAAGAATGGAGCAATTTCCTGGTACACAGCAGGACAAACTCCTGAACAAGTTTGGACAGGGGGGAGACCCAGCCTTGTTCCACACAGCAAGGACATCTCCTCTGGCCTTACAGGAAATGACAGACACTGTGGTATTGTGAACTCTGTGACTTCTGGCCCTGGCTGCCACTCCCTGGCACTCTGAACAGTGAAACCACACTTGAAATAGAGAGTGACTAAAGGGCCTTGGCAGTCTTTGAATGGCAAAGCCTGACGGCAACAATATGATTCATATTATTTTGGCGTAGCAAGGGGAAACGAACACAGAACACTGTTTGTGTTTTGACTGGCTGGGAGTCGTGTCTGTTAAAACAGCAGTCAATCTGGATGTTTTAGAACCTTAGGGCATAGGTGACTCAGACAAGGATATGCATACATTCTGGCAAAAACAAACTACAGTACTGTAATGTGCCAAATAATTTATTTATTTATTTTTATTTTAAGTACTCTTGACCTTGTACACTTCATTTTCAATGGATTTGTAGTCCGGTTTTGTTGGTTTAGGAGTAAAGAGTCCTTTTTCTAGTGTATGAAACCTCCTACTATGGTCTATCCTCATCTTCCCCTTGGCGGGGAGTCAGACAACACAGGGATTTGAACTGGAGATCAACCCTTGATGTTCACACACACAGTGCATTGGGAATGTTTTCAGAGCCCTTGACTTTTTCCACATTTTGTTATGTTACAGCCTTATTCTAAAATGGATTAAATAAAAACAAAATCCTCAGCAATCTACAACAACACCCCATAATGACAAGCGAAAATAGATTTTTTGCTAGTTTATTAAACAGAAAAACAGAAATACCTTATTTACATAAGTATTCACCCCTTTTGCTATGAGACTAAAAATTGAGCATAGGTGCATCCTGTTTCCATTGATCATCAGAGCAAAAAGCAAGCCATGAGGACAAAGGGATTGTCCGTAGAGCACCGAGACAGGATTTGGCAAGGCACAGATCTGGGAAAGGGTACCAAAAAATGTCTGCAGCATTGAAGGTTCCCAAGAACACAGTGGCCTTGATCATTCTTAAATGAAAGATGTTTGCATCCACCAGACCCTAGAGCTGGCCGCACTGCCAAACTGAGCAATCGGGGGAGAAGGTATATAGCCCATCTGTAAATAGCCCATCCAAATACCTCATCCCCATACTGTATTTATTTATTTATTTTGCTCCTTTGCACCCCAGCATCTCTACTTGCACATTCATCTTCTGCACATTCATCACTCCAGTGTTAAATTGCTATATCGTAATTACCTTGCCACTATGGCCTATTTTATTGCCTTACCTCCCTTATCTTACTTCATTTGCACACACTGTATATATACTTTTTTCTACTGTATTATTGACGGTATGTTTGTGTATTCCATGTGTAACTCCATGTTGTTGTATGTGTCGAACTGCTTTGCTTTATCTTGGCCAGGTCGCAGTTGTAAATGAGAACTTGTTCTCAACTAGCCTCCCTGGTTAAATAAATGTGAAATATATATATATATTTTTTAAAGGGCCTTGGTCAGGGAGGTGACGAAGAACCTGATGGTCACTCTGACAGAGCTCTAGAGTTCCTGTGTGGAGATGGGAGAACCTTCCAGAAGGACAAACATTTCTGCAGCACTCCACCAATCAGGCCTTATGTTTCACAGTGACCAGACAGAAACCACTCCTCAGTAAAAGGCACATGACAGCCCCCTTGGAGTTTGCCAAAAGGCACCTAAAAACTCTCAAACAATGAGAAACAAGATTCTCTGGTCTGACAAAACCAAGATTGAACTCTTTGGCCTGAATGCCAAGCGTCACGTGTGGAGGAAACCTGCTACCATCCCTACGGTGAAGCATGGTGGTGGCAGCATCCTGGTGTGGGTATTTTTCAGTGGCAGGGACTGGGAGACTAGTTAGGATCGAGGCAAAGATGAATGGAGCAGAGTACAGAGAGAACCTAGATGAAAACCTACTCCAGAGCACTCAGGACCTCAGACGGGGGCGAAGGTTCACCTTCCAAAAAAACAACGACTCTAAGCACACAGCCAAGACAACTCAGGAGTGGCTTCGGGACAAGTCTCTGAATGTCCTTTAATGGCCCAGTCAGAGCCCGGACTTGAACCCGATCTAACATCTCTGGAGAGACCTGAAAATAGCTGTGCAGTATCAATCCCCATACAACCTGACAGCTTGAGAGGATCTACAGAGAAAAATGGGAGAAACTCCCCAAATACAAGTGTGCCGATCTTGTAGCGTCATACCAAAGAAGTCTCGATGCTGTAATCGCTGCCAAAGCACTTGGTAAAGGGTCCGAATACTTATGCATATGCGAAATTTCAGGTTTTATTTTTAATAAATTAGCAAAGATTTCTAAAATCCTCTTTTTGCTTTGTCATTATGGGGTATTGTTTGTCAATTGATGAGGGGGGAAAAAACTATTTCATCAATTTTACAATAAGGCCGTAACGTAACAAAATCTTAAAACGTTAAGGGGTCTGAATACTTTCCGAAGGCACTGTACAGTATAACACACATAAATCAATCATGAACCAAGGCCCCCATCCACACACCACCTTCATATCACCTAATCCATTACAGATCACTTCAGAGTAAACCCTCAGAACATTTCATTTGAAGTGCGGCTAACTCGTTTCAAAACAGCAAATCAAAAATATTTTTTACAGCTTTTTTGACCACAGTCATTATTTAAGTCTTTCTTCTTTTCAAGACTTTATCTGTGAAAAAAAATAATAAATTCTGCCCAGTGAAACAAAGAGCCCCTGTGTGTCTAAGGACTCTGGCAATTAGGATGCACCCTTTTATTGCTGAGTAGTTATCAGTTATCAGAGAGCGTTTGGATAGAAAGCAGAGGAAAGGGAGAAAACATTGCCTTACTTCTAGCTATGTCCTGGTGATGTAAACACAAGGTTTAATAGGTATGGAAACCCTTCTGAACTGTCAACAATACAATAGCTAATACCATGTGTGTGTGTGTGGCAGTGTTTGTGTTTGTGTGTGTGTGACTGTGTGTCTGTGTGTGTGGCAGTGTTTGTGTGTGTGTGTGTGTGTGTGTGTGTGTGTGACTGTGTGTCTGTGTGTGTGGCAGTGTTTGTGTGTGTGTGTGTGTGTGTGTGTGTGTGTGTGTGTGTGTGTTTGTGTGGCAGTGTTTGTGTGTGTGTGGCAGTGTTTTTTTGGTAGTATTTATGTGTGTCAAATCAAATAGTGCCTAACAGTAATATCTAACAAGTAATCTAACAATTCCCCAACAACTACCTAATACACACAAATCTAAAGGGGTGAATAAGAATATGTACATGTAAGTGTATGAATGTGCGACGGCAAAGGTGCAGTAGATGGTATAAAATACAGTATATAGATGTGATAAAATACTGTATGTAAACATTATTAAAGTGGCATTATTTAGAGTGCATTGTATAAAGTGACGAGTGATCCATTTATTAAAGTGGCCAGTGATTGGGCCTCAATGTAGGCAGCAGCCTCTTGAGTTAGTGATGGCTGTTTAACAGTCTGATGGCCTTGAGATAGAAGCTGTTTTACAGTCTCTCGGTCCCAGCTTTGATGCACCTGTACTGACCTCGCCTTCTGGATCGTAACGGGGTGAACAGGCAGCGGCTCAGGTGGTTGTTGTCCTTGATGATCTTTTTGGTGTTCCTGTGACATCGGGTGCAGTAGGTGTCCTGGAGGGCAGGTAGTTTGCCCCCGGTGATGCGTTGTGCAGACCTCACTACCCTCTGGAGTGCCTTACGGTTGTGGGCGGAGCAGTTGTCGTACCAGGCGGTGATACAGCCCGACAGGATGCTATCGATTGTGTATCTGTCACGGTTTTGGGTGACAAGACAAATTTCTTCAGCCTCCTGAGGTTGAAGAGGCGCTGTTGCGCCTTCTTCACCACACTGTCTGTGTGGGTGGACCATTTCAGTTTGTCCGTGATGTGTACGCCGAGGAACTTAAAACTTTCCACCTTCTCCACTGCTGTCCCTTCGATGTGCATAGGGGGGTGCTCCCTCTGCTGTTTCCTGAAGTGTGTGTGTGTGTGTGTGTGTGTGTGTGTGTGTGTGTGTGTGTGTGTGTGTGTGTGTGTGTGTGCGTGCGTGTGTGTGCGTGCGTGCGTGTGCGTTGCACCACTCCATGACTTGGCCTCAAGTTCAGCAGAGAACAGAACACCAATTTCTCCCCCGTTATCTGTGTCTCTACAAGACAGTGTGTGGGCATTTGTGTGTGGGTGTGCATGCACTATGTGTACTTATCAAGACTCCTGTAACTCTGTAACCTGACTACCCTGTATCTTGTGTATGTCTGTGTTATGTTTTTTAATTTTTTTATTTCACATTTATTTAACCAGGTAGGCAAGTTGAGAACAAGTTCTCATTTGCAACTGCGACCTGGCCAAGATAAAGCAAAGCAGTTCGACACATACAACAACACAGAGTTACACATGGAATAAACAGATGTACAGTCAATAATACAGTCAGTAATACATAATACAGACATACAGTAAAAAAGGTATATATACAGTATGTACAAATCAGGTAGGATAAGGGAGGTAAAGGCAATAAATAGGCCATGGTGGCGAAGTAATTACAATATAGCAATTAAACACTGAAATAGTAGATGTGCAGAAGATGAATGTGCATGTAGTGATACTGTGGTGCAAAGGAGCAAGTTAAATAATTACATACAGTATGGGGATGAGGTAGTTGGATGGGTTATATACAGATGGGCTATGTACAGGTGCAGTTATCTGTGAGCTGCTCTGACATTTGGTGCATAAAGCTAGTGAGGGAGATTTGAGTTTCCAGCTTCAGTGATTTTTGCCTTTCGTTCCAGTCATTGGCAGCAGAGAACTGGAAGGAAAGGCGGCCAAAGGAAGAATTGGCTTTGGGGGTGACCAGTGAGATACACCTGCTGGAGTGCGTGCTACGGGTGGGTGTTGCTATGGTGACCAGTGAGCTAAGATAAGGCGGGGCTTTACCTTGCAGAGACTTGTAGATGACCTGGAGCCAGTGTGTTTGGCGACAAGTATGAAGCGAGGGCCAGCCAACGAGAGCGTACAGGTCGCAGAGGTGGGTAGTATATGGGGCTTTGGTGACAAAACGAACGGCACTGTGATAGACTGCATACAATTTGTTGAGTAGAGTTGAGTAGAGTGTTATGTGCCAGTGGCTCTAGGTGCAGGTTGCACACTAAAAAGTCTCGGGAGTGACAAAAAGAAAACACATATCTGTCGTATCCATCCACATACAGTAGAGTTATGCCTTCAATATTGTCCTGGCTGTCAATGCTTTCCATGCCACACTTTACATTGGTTACAATGTGATGAGTAGAAAATGAGTGGCGAAACAGTCATCTGCTGTGACTGGTTCTATCAGAGTTCCTGTAAAACGTGTATTTCTTTGCCGTGTTCCTGAGGGGGAGACCCAGGTTGATTTATGAGCTCATACTGTGATTGCTCTGCTGGGGTATACGGGAATTCAGAGCAGCAGTGATGTATGCTCCGAGATGGATTCCAGTCTAATAAATGTACAGATTTGTACGATTCTTTTTTTTCTTCTTTCCTTTGAACGGACTCGGTTGTAATAAACTCCAAATTCCACTGCAATTTCCCGTCTCTCTGGTTCTGACGCACCCGTAGGAGCAACCAGCCAGGGAAAGGTTCTATGATTGGGAGATGTTATCGGAGGCTTACACATACACACAAGTGCAACACGCATGCACAGATACACTACTGGTCAAAAGCTTTAGAACACCTACTCATTCAAGTGTTTTCTTTATTTTTGACTATTTATTACCTTGTAAAATAATAGTGAAGACACCAAAACAATGAAATAACACATATGGAATCATGTAGTAACCAAAAACGTGTTACTCAAATCAAAATAAACGTTATATTTGAGATTCTTCAAAATAGCCACCCTTCGCCTTGATGACAGCTTTGCACACTCTTGGCATTCCCTCAAGCAGCTTCATGAGGTAGTCATCTGGAATGCATTTCAATTAACAGGTGCCTTGTTAAAAGTTAATTTGTGGAATTTATTTTCTTCTTAATGCATTCGATCAAATCAGTTGTGTTGTGACAAGGTAGGGGTGGTATACAGAAGATATCCCTATTTGGTAAAAGACCAAGTATATATTATGGCAAGAACAGCTGAAATAAGCAAAGAGAAACGACAGTCCATCCTTACTTTATTAAGGCATGAAGGTCAGTCAATATGGGACATTTCAAGAACTTTGGAAGTTTCTTCAAGTGCAGTCGCAAAAACCATCAAGCGCTATGGTAAAACTGGCTCTCATGAGGACCGCCACAGGAACAGAAGACCCAGAGTTACCTATGCTCATTAGGGTTACCAGCCTCAGAAAATGCTTCACAGAGTTCAAGTAATAGAAACATCTCAACATCCACTGTTCAAAGGAGACTGTGTGAATCAGGCCTTCATGGTTGAATTGCTGCAAAGAAACCACTACTAAAGGACAACACTAATAAGAAGAGGCTTGCTTGGGCTAAGAAACACGAGCGATGGACATAAGACCGATGGAAACTTGTCCTTTAGTCTTGAGTCCAAATTGGAGATTTGCGATTGTTTTTAAATCCAACCGCCGTGTCTTTGTGAGACAAGGGGTGGGTGAACGGATGATCTGAGTATGTGTATTTCCCACCATAGAGCATGGAGGAGGAGGTGTTATGGTGTGGGGGTGCTTTGCTGGTGACACTATCTGTGAATTATTTAGAATTCAAGGCACACTTAACCAGCATGGCTACCACAGCATTCTGCAGCGATACGCCATCCCATCTGGTTTGGGCTTAGTGGGACTATCATTTCTTTTTCAACAGGACAATGACCCAAAACACCTCCAGGCTGTGTAAGGGCTATTTTACCAAGAAGGAGAGTGATGGAGTGCTGCATCAGATGACTTGGCCTCCAAAATACCCCGACCTCAACCAAATTGAGATGGTTTGGGATGAGTCGGACAGCAGAGTGAAGGACAAGCCGCCAACAAGTGCTCAGCATAAGCGGGAACTCCTTCAAGACTGTTGGAAAAGCATTCCAGATAAAACTGGTTGAGAGAATGCCAAGAGTGTGCAAAGCTGTCATCAAGGCAAAAGCTGGCTATTTGAAGAGACTCAAATATACCATATATTTTCATTTGTTTAAGACTTTTTTGTTTGCTAAATGATTCCATGCGTGTCATTTCATAGTTTTATTCTACAACGTAGAAAATAGTAAAAAGAAAGAAAAACCCTTCAATGTGTAGGTGTTCTAAAACTTTTAACCGGTAGTGTACAGACACACTATTACTTGAGCATGCCCCACAGAATGGGTTGAGTGCACTTGGCCTGATGTGACCTATTGTTCCAGCCCTGAGGGAATACAGGATAAGGTTGACCAGTGTGGCAGCAAGCACCCATGAAGACTATACCTAAAACCTGCTTCTTTGACAATACTGTTCATAGATGCCAAGGCCTGCATTTATAAAGCTTCTCAGAGTAGGAACGGTGCTGATCAAGGATCAGTTCCCCTTGTCCATATAATCTTATTCATTGTTGTCTAAAAGGCACAACACGGTCAGAGTAAAAATACATTCATCATCATCATGATCATATGATACCACTGTACTGATACTGGCTGTGCAGATGTGCTCCTTTTAATTTAAATAACTCGAAACGACAACGCAATCGAGCAGTCCAAGAATATCCATTTTCATTCGATAAAAGACACTGAAAATGACTGATGTCACCAAACTTACTTCGCTGGAGTTGCATTTTTTGCACTACCCAGTGTGTGTTTGTGTTTGTCTGTGTGTGTGTGTGGAAAAACCCCAGAGCAGTGTCATAGTGAGGCTGAAGAGCTTTCCAACTCCATCATTAAATCAGCATCAGACAAGAGCCAACAGGTGACTTCAGCCCAGCTGGAGCCTGAGGGACATTCCTTTCAGCTGAGTGTTGAGATCAGGCCTCGCACTGGTGCCTACTAGCTCACACACAGTCTTAGAGAAGAACACACACACAAACAGACACTGTAGAAGAAACACACACCATCCCCCCTTTCTCTGTTCCCCCCCATCTCTCTATACGTCAGAGATAATCCCCCCACCCACCCACACACACACACACACACACACACACACACACACACACACACACACACACACACACTTGCGCCCTGTCATGAGGATATCTGGACCACCTTTCGAAATGCGCCTTTTGTTAAGTAAATCAGGTATTATATGAGGTGAAAAGGAGACTGGAGTATGCCTTTAAAGAGTTATCTGTAAGGGCTGGTGTTGGATTTGTTATTGAACCTAGATTAGGTTTCACTTTTGACACCTTTGGTGATGTGGAGGCGTTTTCCAGAAAAAAACAGAGTGAACAGCACTGTTAGCGACCATATATATCCAAGGAACAGTATTCATTTCTCTACAGTCTCAGTTTGCCACACTTCAGTCGCTTAGTCTTCCACCATCTCCACCTTACCTCCCTACCTAGCTCATTCCCTCATTATCATCCGCTCACACACTGTCTAACTCCGTACTGTACCTTTCTCCCACCCCATCTTTCTCTCTCCTCCACTCATCTCTCTCCTAACGCCTGGCCTCTGATAAACAGAGCTGATCCCAGGCTGCTGGGGTGAGTGTGGACTGTTTGAAGGCTTGGCCTCCTCCTTACCCAGCCTTTGTTTACACAGCCCGTTCCCTGCTGCTGATGTTTAATGTCAATATGTGTGTGTGCGCACGCGCGCGCGTGTGTGTGTGAGTGTGTGTGTGTGTGTGTGTGTGTGCATGCATTTGTGCATTAGTGTGCATGCCAGTGTGTGTGTGAGATCTAGGGTTGCTGATTACATCTCTGTTAGGGGTGTGAGGAAAACCAGGCACTTCGACATCTTGGCACACATGGTTTGGCATTTCAGTTGGGTTCTGAAAGACCACAACATTCCCGTTCGCCAAAGCCTGAGTGCAAACAGGCCCAGTGTGTGCAGGCAGGGTGTTTGAACAGTGGGTTTTTGTGGTGTCTGAGTAACGTGTGAATAAGGTCTCTCTCTCTCTGTGTTTGTGTGTGTGTGTTAATAAAGTGTGTGCACTTGCGTGCACAGTGTGTGTAGGGTATTAGAAGTATACCAGACTTATAATCTGAGTTCTGACGGTTTAAATCCATAGTGGGAAAAGGGCTTTGTACTCGTGAAAAAGACACATGATCTGAATTTATTTCAATACTGTACATGTCATTAAATTAAAGAATGGATCATTTAATACCATTCATTAGGCCTGAATGGAAAATGTGTAATGGAAAAACATAAGTCATGCCGAATAAGGGCCTCTTGTTACAATAACAAACTGTTATATATTCACTTAAGTCTCAGTGGTTTGGTCTCACGACAGTAATGCTGTCAGCTCGTTTCCCAAGTCGTCGCATTTCTGTAGCTCTGCACATAAAACTGAGTTTGATAAATCTTGGGATGTAGAAGCTAAGAGGTTACACTCTGGGGTTGCTTTTACAAAGTCCCAGAGAAGACACACACAGATATAACCATACGCACGCTTACGTGCACGCAAACACGCAAACACACACACACACACACACACACACACACACACACACACACACACACACACACACACACACACACACACACACACAGCGCAAACAACTCTCTAAGGTCTTCAGCAGGCCCTATCCACCTCCAGCGTCTGCTGACTTCACAAAGAATGTAATAGCCAGGCCACATGTGTTAGCCATTTCAGCTGTTGTTTTGCGCCTGGTTGGGCCAGCAAGCAGGACTGGACACTCTCTCTGGGTCCCCCCACCCTCCCCCACCCCCTCAGGTCAGGATATCATTAAGGGGGGTGGGGGGCAAGGGGGAAACCCATCCTCAATTTCACGCTCAAAGGACTTTATGGTCAACATGGTGCCAAACCTCTCAAGTGTATTACCATTTTCAACTGCTTCTACGGTCCCCTTCAGTCCCCTGTTAGAAAACAATGCCTCTCTTTTCTGAAGAATTACCGTTCAAATGGGAAACCTTGAAATGAAGCTCAGGAGGCCCTTTAGTGTTCATGTTAATGATGCGACTACATATGCATGTGGAAAACACGCGAGGGACTGAGGTGATAGATCGAGCAGATATTTGCGTGTTTTGTTAATCTCGCAGTGCGTGTCTTTGGGTGGGCTCTGTGTGCGTGCCAGTATGTTTCCACTGTGTCAGACAGGGCCGAGAGAGATCTCTGTGGATGTGTTGAACGGAGATGGTCCATGTAACCACGGCATTTGAAATAACACTGAAGGACGAAGGAATCCAATTCAAAGGAGGAGATCCAAGATTTAGGTGTGGTGTGGCCCCTACGTAATCAGAAATGTGTGTGCGTGTTTGTGTGCGTGCGTGCGTGTGGTTTGTTTATGTGTGTCTGTGACCCTATATTATTTAGAGTAGCATGAAAGTGTGTGTGGTATGTGTTGAGACCTGAATAGTCTCAAAGCCTTTTTAATGTATACAGTATCTGGCCCCAATTGAAAAAGTGTGTGTGTGTGTGTGTGGTGTGGTTCCATTGTAAACCACACAGCCGGGCAATCAGGGCTGATGGATAGGCCTACCCTTGAGAGCAGGCCTGTTAATGCAGAGGCCTTCTCTCCCCAGTATGTCTGTTAGCCTGGGGATTATACAGCTCAGTCATCTCCGTACTCATCCTTTTACCCCCCTCCCAACCCCCCACTCACACACACACAGAGAAGGCACTGTACGCTTCATGATGAATGGCGGGATGTATGTGGGTATTTCTATAAATAAAAGGCCAATGAGTGACTTCTGGGTCTTACAGCTTCACGTGTGTAGCTGCAGCAGTGAACGTCGAGGTGCCTGCACCAGTAGAAGGGATGTGGGACATTTTCAAGTAGAACTCTTAATAGATCTCAGGTACCGTACATTGTCTGCTGATGTCCATTTGATGCGTTCGAGATTGTATCTGTGAGAGAGAGAGAGAGAGAGAGAGAGAGAGAGAGAGTATAGTTTGGTCCTGAATGACAGAAACTACAGAAAAGTCACACATCAAAATATAAATCCAATTCGCAAGCAGAAAGACTAGCACGGTGTAAAAAAAACAAGCACATTAATCGGTAGTAAGGCCCTCAATTAGCTTTCTGAATTGCCCTACAGGCACCAGAACATCCAATGTAAGGGAACACCCCCCTGAAATGGACAAAAATGAATGGGAAGTCATTGGCACTGGACAAACCATATACACGGTGTCCAATACCACTCAATTCGGCGTAATTTCGTTCAAAGTTGATTGCAAATGCCATATGGCAAATGCCAGTTGTAACACTTTAAAAATCCAACAGGTGGCGAGCGCGCTCCACCGTGGTTTTTCATATTGCAAATGCAACACAAGTCAACATCCAAAAGCAAAATTTTGAAAAAGTGAGAAAAAAAATCAAAAACCTAGCAACTCCTTAAAAAAGTGCTTTCTGGACCGTTTTTCGAAATTCTTTCGATTGTTTTGTCAATTACACATGTGTAAGAACTGTATGAATATACTTTTGTCCAATTTTATTATCATCATTTTATTTTTATTTTTTTACTTGTGCATAAGGCTTTGGTTTTGTTCATTTGCAATATGATTTCATAGGAAGTAAAAAGTCAAAGTCAAAAGTAACTTTTTGGGGGGCCAAATGCCATAAGAAATTTGACATGCTCAAAAATCCTGCAGAAATGCAAAATTGACTGGCCTGATGAACTCGGGATGGCCGGGTAGTGATAGTTGTTCCTTTCCATCACTCGTTGTGTTGATTTCATCATGTCCATTTGGTGATATTTTTTTCACTATAGAATCATATTGCAAATGCACGTGCATTTGTAATATGTTTCAATAGGCATTTACCATAACGAATTTGGCATGCTCAAAAATCCTGCAGAAATGCAACATTGACTGGCCCGATGAACTTGGGATGGCCGGGCAGTGATAGTTGTTCCTTTCCATCACTCGTTGTGTTGATTTCATCATGTCCATTTGGTGATGTTTTTTTCACTATAGAATCATATTGCAAATGCACGTGTATTTGCAATATGTTTCAATAGGCATTTACCATAACGAATTTGGCATGCTCAAAAATCCTGCAGAAATGCAAAATTGACTGGCCCGATGAACTTGGGATGGCCGGGCAGTGATAGTTGTTCCTTTCCATCACTCGTTGTGTTGATTTCATCATGTCCATTTGGTGATGTTTTTTTCACTATAGAATCATATTGCAAATGCACGTGCATTTCTAAATGTCGTCATTTTCGTAATGGTCAAAATGAATTGAAGTCATTGCAAATGTACGAGGCTGTTTCTCGGTCCAAGAACTCTAGGTCTGACGGTTCTTTTTTATCTCGAACAAAGCTAACTATTGCAGGCACTGTCTGTCTCTACGCACCCCAATACGTCCCTCCTTCCAATTTGTGTGTGTGTGTGATTTAGTTTTTCTTTGACATTTTATGGGAAAAATGACTGATTTACAGTTCATGGGGGTTGCCTAATCACACATATGAAGTTTTGGAAAGATCTGACTTTTTTAACCCTTCGAAACAGCCCCTGTGACACCAATTATGGCACTTCCGGAAGCTATAAGTAAACACATATCCTGATTGGGGTATGCCTTTACAGAATCCTGAGTTTTAAGTCTTTACGTTAAGAACTGAGTTATTTACGGAGGGTTTAGTGACTGTGTGTTATTTCAGAAAATCACAGAAAATCACAGAAATCTCGCAGAGCTCCGCAGCACACTTTAAAAAGATTTGTATGAACACCCTGCAACTGGATCTGTAACTGTTTAAAAAAAACACCTATTTTTGAACATCACCAATTTGACATTAAATGACGATAGATAAATAGCTGGTTCTTTTTTTATTGACACCGGAGGCTCCTTGACTTTGACGTGAAGCGGAAAAATTATTGCTCTATTTTCATTTTGGACCTTTAATCCCAGAAAAATGGCCATAACTCAACAACCGTTGAGGCCTAGACGTCATCTTGTTCGGGGCCAACTGCCCATTATGCCAAACCTACACTCACCAAATTTCGGCTTCGAAATGATTCGTGATGTTTTGTACATTTGCAATACGATTGCTTATGCCCTCTTGTGGGATTTACTGGGACAGCGGAAAAATGACCAAAATTTGATTATTTTATCAAACGGAAACCGAATGTCTGAGAGAGTTAGTTTGATCCCGGTAGATCCGGCCCTGCCGCACGGCCCGACGCCGTCCGCAAATTTTACAAACGTTTTCGGACATCTAGTAAGGGACCGTACATTTACAATATGGACTTTCTCACTAACCATATGGCGAATGTCAAAATGTTCCCTTAAGGTATGTAAGAACATTTTGAAATGTGTTACCTAAACACAGTGTTAAGGAAACTGAAAGGTGATTTATCTAACTCAGTAGATACCATAATAATTTCAAGAGTTAGCCATCCCTGAGGCCGTGTGTGGTCGCTCTTATGTCTAACGTTTAGTAAAGATGTAGGTACAGTGGGACTTTTTGTAATAGGGCTTTATAAATGAAAACATAGCAATGTATCAACCAGCTGACAACAAAGAGGGCCAATCAACTCTCTGGTAGAGAATGCAGTGATGAGTACTAAAAACTGTCACCCGTAATAAAGCGCAGTGCGTAATGATAAACTGCATCTAACAGCTTTAATGAGGTGGCAGCTGCGTTCATATCGATGATGACACCATAGACTAGGACCGATAGGAACATCGACTGAATAATCTGCTTTCTACTATTTAGTGAGAGGCAGGATCTATTTCTATAGAATAAGCCCATTTATTCTCAGCTTATTAACTAACTCATCAAAATGCCTTTAAAGAAGACAGCTTTTCATTTATCCAGATTCCCAGATATTTGTAAGCAGGGACATGATCATTATGGACACCATTAAAAGTACATATGCTTAAATCATTACAGTTCTTTTTATGCGCTCTAGAGAACAACATATACTTAGTTTAACCTGCATTCAATACAAATTTTAGGTCAATCATTTTTTTTTGTAATACCATGAAGGCAGGCTATGGTTCAGATAGAGCCTGGTCATCAGCAATAACATACACAACAGTATCCTCGGCATACAAGTGCAGGTAAAATATTTTTTACAGACAAGTCAATACTGTTAATGTAAATAGTAAAAAGTACAGGACCCAGAATCGGCCCCTGTGGGACACCTTTCGTAATATCCAGGAAACCTGACTTAACACCATCAGTAGATACACATTGAGTTCTATCTGTCAAGTAATTTTAATAACAGAATGTTCGAAAAAGGAGGGGGTAGAAGTAAGAGGTTATAAATGAAATGGTTAACTGTATGGATTAAAGGCAACATTGTGCTGCCCTCTTCACTGACCTGTCAAAGGCCTTTGATACTGTTGATCACTCACTGCTAATTCAGAGGCTTTCCTCAATTGGCCTAGACTAGGCTGCATTTAACTGGTTTAACTTCTTGACCATACTTGAGACGCAGACGTCTCAAGTAGGCACCTGGAAATGCAAATGCGCTACGCTAAATGCTAAATGTACTCGTTACAACTCAAACCTTGATCAAAATTCACAAGCAGGGTATTGAATTAAAGCTACACTCGTTGTGAACCTAGCCAACAAGTCAGATTTTTAAAATGCTTTTCGGCGAAAGCATGAGAAGCTATTATCTGATAGCATGCACCCCCCAAAATACCAGCATGACACGTAAACAACAGATTTTGCAGTAGCCGGCGCTACCCAAAACGCAGAAATAAAATATAAAACATTCATTACCTTTGACGAGCTTCTTTCTTGGCACTCCTATATGCCCCATAAACATCACTATTGGGTCTTTTTTTCGTTTAAATCGGTCCATATATACCCAAAATAGCTTTGTATGGAAGCTGTGTCATTCAGAAAAAAACATTGTTTTTAAACGCTGCGTAATTTTTTAAAATTAAAAAAGTCGACGATAAACTTTCACAAAACACTTCGAAATCCTTTTGTAATCCAACTTTAGGTATTAGTAAACGTTTGTAATCTATCAAAATGATTACAGGGCGATGTATATTCAATAGCTCCTCGCTTGCAAATCCTTGGCTGCCATAGTCCTCAGTAACAACATCCGGGTGAAGACTGGAAGAAACGGATGCCAGATAGATGGATTTTCCAACAATTAATTCAATTGAAAATGACGACAATGGCGACATCGTGTGGAATTTGTATGAATTGCATGCAGGTCGATATTAAATTTTGTCCTCTTTTAACAACTCGTGGAAGTGACTTATGGAAATTATTTTTAGCTTTCAGAGAGCAGTTTTTCTTGCGTTTTTCAATGAAACACACAATCTGTTATAGTCACAGCCGTGATTTAACCAGTTTTAGAAACTTCAGAGTGTTTTCTATCCACACATACTAATCATATGCATATACTATATTCCTGGCATGAGTAGCAGGACGCTGAAAAGTTGCGCGATTTTTAACAGAATGTTCGAAAAAGGAGGGGGTAGAAGTAAGACCTCTTACTTCTACCCCCTCCTTTTTCGAAAATTCTGAAAAGTTGCGCGATTTTTAACAGAATGTTCGAATTCATACAAATTCCACACGGTGTCGCCATTGTCGTCATTTTCAATTGAATTTTTTGTTGGAAAATCCAAGTATCTGGCATCCGTTTCTTCCAGTCTCCACCAGGACGCTGTAAATGTGGACAATGGCAGCCATTGATTTGAAGACGAGGAGCTATTGAATATACATCGCCCTGTAATCATTTTGATAGATTATAAACGTTTACTAATACCTAAAGTTGGATTACAAAAGGATTTCGCAGTGTTTTGTGAAAGTTTATCGTCGACTTTTTTAATTTAAAAAAATGATGCAGCGTTAAAAAACGATGTTTTTTTCTGAATGACACAGCTTCCATAGAAAGCTATTTTGGGTATATATGGACCGATTTAAACGAAAAAAAGACCCAATAGTGATGTTTATGGGGCATATAGGAGTGCCAAGAAAGAAGCTCGTCAAAGGTAATGAATGTTTTATATTTTATTTCTGCGTTTTGTGCTGCGTCGGATAAGCAGAGTCTTTGTTTATGTCGCATTCAGGCATTTTCAGGTGGTGCATGCTATCAGATAATAGCTTCTCATGCTTTCGCCGAAAAGCATTTAAAAAATCTGACTTGTTGGCTAGGTTCACAACGAGTGTAGCTTTAATTCAATACCCTGCTTGTGAATTTTGATCAAGGTTTGAGTTTTAACAAGTACATTTAGCATTTAGCGTAGCGCATTTGCATTTCCAGGTGCCTACTTGAGACATATGCGTCTCAAGTAGAATCAAGAAGATAACTAGGGACGCAGCAGAGATAGTGCTGTGACCTGGTCTAAAATCCGACTGAAGTACATTTAGAATATGTTTCATAGATGTGAAAGATCTTAGCTGAGAATTAATCAAGGATTCTAATATTTTAGCTAGGCAACCGTTTAGAAATAGGGCGATCATTGTTGAGGTCACCAGCTCTGTGAAGAGGGAGTACATGGTCCACCTTCTATAATCCTCAGTTTAAAATGATGGGTTAATGACTCAACAATCAGAGGGGCAGAGATCTGCAGCGATAATGGCTCAAGCATATCAGCCCCAGTGGAATTTGTTTTTACGTCAGTCTTAAGCAAGGCATCTAGCACATCACAGATAGTAAATTGTTGAAATAAAAAAAAGTAATCATTAGAAGTTGACGGGTTAACCGTCCAGTCAGCTAGAGGCTGGAAGAGGGAAGAGCAGTTGATTGACTGACCAGGATCAATTAGACCACAGTTTCTGTCAAATCAAACACCTACCGAGATAACATGATGTGTAAAAGCATCACTTATCCCATTCTTCTCAGTTATGACACCAGAGTCAGACAGAACTTGCTTAGGCAGGGAAGAAGAATTTGTACGCTTCAGTGCATTTGCTGTTTTCCAAAATTGGAAGGATCACCAGCAGAGTCACTTTCTTAATGGAGATAGTACATCTGTTTCTCAATTGTCTGAAAGATTGCCAGTCCACTACAGAGTCAATTTTCCTTGCTTTGGCACAGTCCTGATTTCTCATCTGAATGAGCTCAAAGATCTATCTATGAATTGTTAAAAAGTTGTTTAAAAAGGGTGTGTTTATAGATAGAGGAAGAAATAGAGAGAGAGAGGGAGGGAGAAAGAGAGGGAGAGAGATATAGATAGAGAGTGTGAGAGAGAGAGAGCGAGAGAGAGAAAGAAAGAGAAAGAAAGAAAGAGAGTGAGTGAGTGAGTGAGTGAGAAGCGTGAGAGAGGGAGAGAGAGAGAGGGCGAGAGAGAGAGGGCGAAAGCAAGAAGGAGAGTATGCGACTGTGGTGTTTGTATAGTTCGGTCTGAATGTGTGTGTCGGTCTGCATTTTATGTAATCTCTTTACCACTTTACCTTACAGTATCTTAATGATAAAACCTGTTGATCTTGCTCTGTCCCCAACTCACCCCAACACTTCAGTTCAGTTGAGTTCACTTCAGTTCAGTTGCAGCATCTCTGAGAGGGAGAATGAGAGAGAGAGGGAGAGAGAGAGAGAGAGAGAGAGAGAGAGAGAGATGGGAGAGAGAGAGAGAGTGACAGAAGGAAAAATAGCGAGATATGGAAATAGAGAGAGAGAGAGAGAGAGAGAGAGAGAGAGACATATCGAGAGATGTAAATAGCCAGAGAGAAAGAGAAGGAGAGAGAGAGCGAGAGAGCGAGCGAGGGAGGGAGAAAAAGATGGCTAGAGGGAGAGTGTGTGGCTGTGGGGTTTGTAATAGTTCGGTCTGAGTGTGTGTGTGTCAGTCTGCTTTCAATGTCATGAAAACCTTTTGATCTTGCTATTGTCTGTCCCCAACTCACCCCGACACTTCAGTTCAGAAGCAGCATCTCTGAGAGGGAGGGAGGGAGGGAGGGAGGGAGGGAGGGAGGGAGGGAGGGAGGGAGAGAGAGAGAGAGAGAGAAAGAGAGAGAGAGAGAGAGAGAGAGAGAGAGAGAGAGAGAGAGAGAGAGGTATTTGTATTGTTCGGTCTGAGTTTGTGTGTCAGACATGTCAGGAGCAACATCTCAACTTCTCTGGGAGGAAAATAGAGAGTGTGAGAGTATTTGTGTAGAAGTAGTGTCGTAGGGTAGTAGTAGTGTGATAGTGGTGTGATAGTAGTGTACTAGTAGTGTAGTGGTGGTGTAGTAGTAGTGTGATATTAGTGTTATAATGTAGTAGTAGTAGTAGTAGTAGTAGTAGTAGTAGTAGTAGTGTAGTGGTGTTATATTACTGTCACAATGTAGTAATAGTGTGATATTAGTGTACTAGTATTTGTGTAGTAGTACTGTGTTAGTACTGTACTAGCAGTAGTGTGATAGTAGTAATAGTAGTAGTGTAGTAGTAGTTTAATAGTAGTGTGATTGTAGCATAGTACTAGCGTAGTAGTAGCATGATAGCAGTGTAGTAGTAGTGTGATACTAGTGTAGTAGTAGCAGTAGTATTTGTGTAGTAGTAGTACTAGTAGTCGTAGTAGTAGTCGTTTGATAGTAGTGTAGTAGTAGTAGTAGTGTGATAGTAGTGATGATAGTAGTGGTATGATAGTATTGTAGTTGTAGTGTAGTGGTGGTGTAGTAGTGATGTGATATTAGTGTTATAATGTGGTGGTAGTAGTAGTAGTAGTTGTGTGAGAGTTGTGTTTTAGTAGTAGTAGTAGTGTGATAGTAGTGGTGGTAGTAGCGGTGTGATAGCTGTGTAGTAGTAGTAGTGTGATAGTAGTGGTGTTAGAAGTGATGTGATAGTAGTGCAGTAGTAGTGTTGTGGTGGTGTAGTAGTGATGTGATATCAGTGTTATAATGTGGTGCTAGTAGTAGTAGTAGTAGTAGTAGCTGTGTGATAGTAGTGTAGTAGTAGTAGTAGTAGTAGTAGTAGTAGTGTAGTTGTAGTAGTAGTGTGATAGTGGTAGTAGTAGTAGTGGTGTAATAGCAGTGTAGTAGTGTGATAGTAGTAGTGTAGTAGTAGTAATAGTAGTAGTAGTAGTAGTAGTAGTAGTAGTGTGATAGTAGTAATAGTAGTAGTAGTAGAAGTGGTGTGATAGCAGTGTAGTAGTAGTGTGAGAGTAGTAGTGTGATAGTGGTGTAGTAGTAGTGTAGTAGTAGCAGCAGTAGTAGTAGGGGTGTGATAGCAGTGTAGTAGTAGTGTGAGAGTAGTAGTGTGATAGTGTTGTGATAGTGGTGTAGTAGTAGTGTAGTAGTAGAAGCAGTGGGAGTAGTGTGATAGCAGTGTAGTAGTAGTGTAGTTGTAGTGTGATAGTAGTAGTGTGATAGTGTTGTAATCGTAGCAATAGTAGTGTGATAGCAGTGTAGTATTAGTGTTGTGGTCGTGTGATAGTAGTAGTGTGATAGTGGTGTAGTAGTAGTGTGATAGTAGTTTGATAGGGGTGTGATAGTGGTGTAGTAGTAGTAGTAGTAGTAGTAGTAGTAGTTGTAGTAGTAGTGTGATAGTAGTGTAGTAGTGGTGTGATAGTGGTGTGATAGTAGTGTAGTAGTAGTAGTGTGATAGTAGGAGTAGTAGTAGTGTAGTAGTAGTGGTGGAATATCAGTGTAGTAGTAGTGTGATAGTGGTGTGATAGTGGTGTAGAAGTAGCAGTAGTAGTAGTAGTAGTAGTGTGATAGTAGTGTAGTAGTGGTGTGATAGTAGTGTAGTAGTAGTAGTAGTAGTAGTAGTGTGATAGTAGTGTAGTAGTAGTAGTGTGATAGTAGTAGTAGTAGTAGTAGTTGTGTGATAGCAGTGTAGTAGTTGTGTAGTAGTACTGTTATAGTTGTGTACTAGTAGTGTGACAGTAGTTGTGTAATGGTATTGTGATAGTAGTATACTAGTATTTGTGTACTAGTAGTAGTAGTAGTAGTTTGATAGTAGTGCAGATGTAGTGTAGTAGTAGTGTAGTGGTGGTGTAGTAGTGTGATATTAGTGTTATACTGTGGTGGTAGTAGTAGTAGTTTGATAGAGTGTAGTAGTAGTAGTAGTAGTAGTGTGATAGTAGTGGTGGTAGTAGTGGTGTGATAGTAATGTAGTAGTAGTATTAGTGTGATAGTAGTGGTGGTAGTAGTGGTGTGATAGTAGTGTAGTAGTAGTAGTGCGATAGTAGTGGTGGTAGTATTGGTATGATAGTAGTGTAGTAGTGGTGTAGTAGTGATATGATATTAGTGTTATAATGTGGTGGTAGTAGTAGTTGTGTGATAGTAGTGTAGTAGTAGTGTGATAGTAGTGGTGCGATAGTAGTGTAGTAGAAGTAGTATTGTGATAGTAGTGTAGTAGTGGTGGTGTGATAGTAGTGTAGTAGTAGTGTGATAGTAGTGGTGGTAGTAGTGGTGTGATAGTAGTGGTGGTAGTAGTGGTGTGATAGTCGTGTAGTAGTAGTGTGATAGTAGTAGTAGTGTAGTAGTAGTGTGATAGTAGTGTGATAGTGGTGTGATAGTAGTCTAGTAGTTATGTAATATTAGTAGTAGTAGTAGTAGTAGTCGTAGTGTGATAGTGGTGTGATAGTAGTTTAGTAGTAGTTTAATAGTAGTAGTGGTGGTAGTAGTAGTAGTAGTAGTAGTAGTAGTGTTGTGTGATTGTCGTGTAGGAGCAGTGTGGTAGTAGCAGTGTGATAGTGGTGTGATAGTAGTGTAGTAGTAGTGTAATAGTATTTGTAGTTCTAGTGGTAGCAGTAGTAGTAGAGGTAGTAGTCGTAGTAGTGTATTAGTATTAGTAGTAGTAGTAGTAGTAGTGTAGTAGTATTAGTAGTAGTAGTAGTGTGATAGTAGTGTAGTAGTAGTGTAGTTGTAACAGTAGTAGTAGTAGTAGTAGTATTAGTAGTAGTAGTAGTGTGATAGTAGTGTAGTAGTAGTGTAGTTGTAACAGTAGTAGTAGTAGTAGTAGTAGTAGTAGTAGTAGTAGTAGTAGTAGTAGTAGAAGTGTGTCAGGTTGACATGTCAGTAGCAACATCTAAACTTCTCTGAGAGATAGAGAGGGGGTGAGAGTATTTGTTTGCGCTATCTATATCTGTATATCTGTGTGCGTGTGGTTTTGATAATGTGATCATAAATGTTGACACTGTATATAACATTAGTTTTATGATATGGAAATGTGATGTGCACATTTGGACTCACAAATCCTCAATGACTCATCTTTTCAAATACATAGAGTCCTCTTAATTTACAGCATTTTCCTTTCTCAGACAACAAAACGTGCAAAAGTTGCCCAATTAGCGGGAGGGGTGAGGGCAATTTGTTGTCACGTGAGGTGCTCAAGTTCAGAACAGCTGTCAGTCAAAACCCATTCCAGCGCTGTTAAGCTGTGAAGATTTATTGGTATGGAAAACACATGTTTACAATGCCAAACAAATGGAATAGATAATAAATAAATGGGAAATAAACAAGGGAAACATTAGTGGACGTTACATTCGCATATGTTTTAAAAGAATATAGACATTTCAAATGTTTTATTATTGTACAGTGTTGTAACAAAGTGCAAGTAGTTCTCTCCCCCTCCTCTCTCTCTTCACTTCTTAGCATCAACACCAGGACTTTACAGTTTTCTTTATTGCTTTGGTGCTATTTTCACAAGTATGTGGTAAGTTTTCTAGACTCTTAGTACAACACTCCAAACTGGTAACACTTGTTACACAGTCTTATATTGAACACTTTTTTATTGTTCATTTGTTTTGTTTGGAGACATCTTTCACCACACATCCATTGATTCAAAATATACGTTTATTGTGCAATACCATGACAACTCAACAAAACACAACAATGATATCTTCTTAATTTAGTTGTTTTAACAACCAATTAATCCAATAGCAAAATAAATGCAAGACACCAGTTTCAAAATTATCATCTGAATGTAGTATGCAACAGTACCGTAAATGACAGTACATTACCCTGTTTTCACATTAGGCTATACACTTGCACTACCCATTAAATATCACCCATCAAAAAAGTAAAATTCCATCCCATGCGCAAATAAAGGTGTTGACACGCCCTGGTCTTAGTATTTTGTGTTTTCTTTATTATTTTGGTCAGGCCAGGGTGTGACATGGGTTATTTATGTGGTGTATTTTGTCTAGGGGTTTTATAGTAGGTTATGGGATTGTAGTTAGTGAGGTTGTCTAGAAAAGTCTATGGTTGCCTGGAGTGGTTCTCAATCAGAGGCAGGTGTTTATCGTTGTCTCTGATTGGGAACCATATAGATAGATGCCCTCAATCTCACACAAATCATCAAGGAACCCACCAGGTACAACCCTAAATCTGTAAACAAGGGCACCCTCATAGATGTCATCCTGACCAACTGGCCCTCCAAATACACCTCCGCTGTCTTCAACCAGGATCTCAGCGATCACTGCCTCATTGCCTGTATCCACTACGGAGCCGCAGTCAAACGACCACCCCTCATCACTGTCAAACGCTTCCTAAAACACTTCTGTGAGCAGGCCTTTCTAATCAACCTGGCCCGGGTATCCTGGAAGGACATTGACCTCATCCCGTCAGTTGAGGATGCCTGGTCATTCTTTAAAAGTAACTTCCTCACCATTTTAGATAAGCATGCTCCGTTCAAAAAATGCAGAACTAAGAACAGATATAGCCCTTGGTTCACTCCAGACCTGACTGCCCTCGACCAGCACAAAAACATCCTGTGGCGGACTGCAATAGCATCGAATAGTCCCCGCGATATGCAACTGTTCAGGGAAGTCAGGAACCAATACACGCAGTCAGTCAGGAAAGCTAAGGCCAACTTCTTCAGGCAGAAATTTGGATCTTGTAGCTCCAACTCCAAAATATTTGATTTTCGATTGGAGATGTTTGATATGAGTCTGGAAGGAGAGTTTACAGTCTAGCCAGACACCTAGGTACTTATAGATGTCCACATATTCAAGGTCGGAACCATCCAGGGTGGTGATGCTAGTCAGGCGTGCGGGTGCAGGCAGCGAACGGTTGAAAAGCATGCATTTGGTTTTACTAGCGTTTAAGAGCAGTTGGAGGCCACAGAAGGAGTGTTGTATGGCATTGAAGCTCGTTTGGAGGTTAGATAGAACAGTGTCCAAGGACGGGCCGGAAGTATATAGAATGGTGTCGTCTGCGTAGAGGTGGATCAGGGAATCGCCCGCAGCAAGAGCAACATCATTGATATATACAGAGAAAAGAGTCGGCCCGAGAATTGAACCCTGTGGCACCCCCATAGAGACTGCCAGAGGACCGGACAGCATGAAGTTGAAGTTGGAGACTTTTATCTCCCTCACCAACTTCAAACATCTGCTATCTGAGCAGCTAACCGATCGCTGCAGCTGTACATAGTCTATCGGTAAATAGCCCACCCATTTTTACCTACCTCATCCCCATACTGTTTTTATTTATTTTATTTTATGCTCTTTTGCACACCAATATCTCTACCTGTACATGACCATCTGATCATTTATCACTCCAGTGTTAATCTGCAAAATTGTAATTATTCGCCTACCTCCTCATGCCTTTTGCACACAATGTATATAGACTCTCCTTTTTTCTACTGTATTATTGACTTGTTAATTGTTTACTCCATGTGTAACTCTGTGTTGTCTGTTCACACTGCTATGCTTTATCTTGGCCAGGTCGCAGTTGCAAATGAGAACTTGTTCTCAACTAGCCTACCTGGTTAAATAAAGGTGAAATAAAATAAATAAATAAAATATTTAGGCAGCCATATTCTTTGAGTGTTTCGTGGGTGATTGTTCCTGTCTCTGTGTTTGTTTGCACCAGAATAGGCTGTTTAGGTTTTTCACCTTACGTGTATTGTTTTGTTTTGTATTGTTCGTGTTTATATTTTATTAAAGATGTATCGAAATAACCACGCTGCATTTTGGTCCTCCTCTCATTCACCGGAAGAAAACCTTAACAGGTGTGATAATTTAAGACATCTTTCAAAACCATTGAACCAAAAATATATTCTTCAGATATAATTACAACATAGGTGTACTGTAATCAAATGAAATGAATGAAACGAACATAACGTTTAGAGGGCACTAGTTGCATCAAGCCTGTCTTGAGCATTTTTGGCCATAGGTTCTCATCAACAGTGCAGTAAATGTCCTCGTTGTTCATGCATCTGTGGAAAAAAAAACTTTTAGCGTGGCGAATCCAAGCCTTGCATACAGCAGGTCTGAAATGATGTCATTGCATGCCTCATCCATGGCCTGGAGGAGGGTGGCACGCTCATAGGGATGGAAATCACACCTTCCACCTGCATAGAATAGAATAGAATCCAACTTTATTGTCCATCCAGGATAGACATTTTTCTTTGGCATCACCTTCCATTAAAATAATCACATACACACACATTCTCACATCAGACACATTTAAACCAGTCAGTCCATCATGTTGCATACACTAACAACATAGAGGACATGAATACATTCACTCACAAACGACCACTGACCCAACTGCACTGGATAGATAAGTACATGTACTGATGCAATTTCCGTTGCATTTAGTAGTCCAACAGCACAGGGAACTAATTAATGTTCTGTCACGGTGCTGACTTTTGCCCAATACCTGCAGCAAAAGCCTCTACCCCGTCCTCTGGCTGGGCAGAGTACTTTAAGATTTTAGTTACTGCGGTGTAACAAGGGCCTTGCCGTGCGGCCCTACCAACCTTCCTATGTATTCGTAATGGCCCTTCGCGTGAGTTGGGTTTGTTCCTTCTTTCACGTTGTCACTCCCTTATTTTCCGGTCTAGTATGAGGCCTTGGATAGATATACTCCTATTTAAATATTCTTAAGCATTATAGATTACTCCTATATTTCCTTACCCTCAAGTTATCTTTACCTATGTATATATCAATACCTAATAACAACTCCTATTAGTTATTATGCTCGTAAGCTAGTAGTCACTCAGAAACTAGTATTGGTATATGTTTTGACTCTCTTAAAAATATATTATTGTCCACACAATGAAATATTTTTTAGTGCAATCACTTTAACCTATAACCAGAGTCACTTTCTGTTCAGTGAGAGTGTCAAAGGCGTTTGCTCTCCAGATCGTTAATCTGGCCTAGTTGTCAAAGTTTCAAGCTTTTATTAAGTCACTCTGTTTTTTGTCTTATACACATCATTACAATTCAATGGTTATACAGTTTCTAAATACAACAATAATGCTCAATCAATCCTTAATGCTTTAAGCTATGCCAGATAATATTGCAAAACTTTAATTGCGTTAACACTTCTAACAATATTGACTAAATAGCCAAAATAGTTCAATTACCTTAAATGCTCAGCCCCTTGGTCACTTTCCCGTAATCGGTATTCTCGCAGCTATGGCGCTAGATTTCGAATTCCAGTATCTTAATACCCTTACAACTCTGTGTATGGACTCAATATATTGTAACTGGTACTTTGCTGTTTCCTTGTATTGCCAATCACATCTGTACCTGATGTCTCACTGAGTGACTGCCACTTCGTCTGTATTCAAGAGGCGTTTAGACCTCTGTGTTTCGTAGACTCAGTCTCGGGGTCATTAAATTCAACCAAGTATATTCAGATAGTGATCCAATAAGTACTTAGGCAAAATAATCCAGTTCTCTAATATTGGTATAGTCTAACAAAAAGAGTATAGTGCAATAGTAAATTTACCTGTGATGATTCTCCATTCTCCCCGTTACTGTTGGCTGATTCGACTCAATCATACCAGCTGGTTGTTTCTACCACTGGAGGTGGCGTAGGTGGTATGTCAAGTGTCAGCTGGGAGAAGTCTATGATAGGTATCTCCTCTGCTTCTCCCTGTTGTCCAGTTTCCTCAGGTGCGGTCCATGGTTCCATGAGGTCCCGTGAATGCCCTGTGTTGTCCCCATTGCTTGATGGAGTGGGCAGATTCTTTTAATCTCTTGTCACACCCTCTCCAGCATCTGAACACTCCTTTCTCTTAGTTCCTCGCCTCATTATTCCCCCATCATAGCATACCCCTAACATTAGCCCATCTATTCTCTGTATCATGCCCTAGCTAACCTCCTGCCCCGTCTTCCATCTTCAACCAATACCTACTCTTGAGGCACTGACTGTCATCCGTTACGGATCTAGATGTTATTCTGCCGTACAATAGAAGGTTCACATATGACCCATCTTTGGGCCAGTCCTCTGTTTCATCTTCTGCATATGTACAGTACTTATACTTATTACGTGTTGCACCACAAAAGCCTTTGAAACGTATGTAAAAGACATATACCCACGTCTGGTATCTCTAATTATTTTTCCTTTGGTTATGCTAGAACAACCCTCGCACCGATGGTTCCAACCTCCCCTGGTCCTGGCTCCATCCTGTGTAATATATTTCATTGTTTAGCCCTAATAACTCTATCTTCCCCGTTTGCCTGCCCCATTCTAGTTCTTTACCATTATATACAAACCTCAACTTTGCCTCTTCTCTGTCTTGGGTCATTTCCCAAGCCATCCCTCTTTTTACCATTACCCTCATTTTTGGCCAATCTCTGGCTTCCTCTAAGCAACCTAAACACACACTCTCCAAATCTTTCCCTCGCCAATTTAGCCTTCCATGTAGAGTCCCCTTTACACTAAATGCACACCCTCCACATAAGTCTAGTTCCCTGGTATTTTCCCAACACAACATATGCCCCTCGGGAGAGACGAAGGTTGAAAGTCATCTGTCCTCCGATACACACCCCAACCTAGCCGCACTGCTTCTTAACACAGCGCGCATCCAACCCGGAAGCCAGCCGCACCAATGTGTCGAAGGAAACACTGTGCACCTGGCAACCTTGGTTAGCGCGCACTGCGCCCGGCCTGCCACAGGAGTCGCTGGTGCGCGATGAGACAAGGACATCCCTACCGACCAAGCCCTCCCTAACCCGGACGACGCTAGACCAGTTGTCTCCGAATTGTATTAACCCATAATGTTTCCCCTGTACTGGTGCCACTTGTTGTATTACCACCACAGGTACCATAGACAACATTACATTCCGTCCTTTGGATAAACCAAACCTAATCACTGCCACTAGGGTGCTAAGTATTATTGCTAACAATGTTATAACCCCCTGACCTTGCCTATTTTTCCAACCCAACATTCCCCAAATCATAATCTGTAGTAGTTGACACAAGGTCACAGCTGCCTTCTCCTGAGGGTCGCTTTGAGTCAGGTCCGTGTCCTCAAAGTCGGATTGGTTGGAGGAGTTGGATGCCATTTTCTTAGGAGTTTTTTGGTAGTTTCTATGGTTTAGAAGCTTTTCTTTATTGTGTTGTAATCAGGCTGCTTAAGTCGTTTGTGCCTTATTGTGCAGAAACAGCTACCCTTTATTCACCTTCAGCCAGTGCTCCCTCATGCACTGCCTACTTCCTTTACTAGAGCAGTGCATGTTTGCGGTTGACACCTCGGCGGGTCACAAATTCGTGACCTCTAGTAGGTCTACCCGTGTTCCATCTGTCTCCCGTTGCTCTAATCGGCCAGGAGATCTTTGACGTACTCTCTCGTATACCATAGTCCATATTATTACTCCTTTGCATATTTTCCACAAGAGTTTTAGCATTAACTTTAATAACTCTCTCAGTAGTCTAAGGGTTATTTTTATTATTTTAAATAGGAATAGCCACACCTTCCTCAGTACTGCATCTACTGGAACTCCCATCCTTTTGGCGTAGCTTAGGGCTATCATTTTTTATTACCTTTATTTAACTAGGCAAGTCAGTTAAGAACAAATTCTTCTTTTCAATGACGGCCTAGGAACAGTGGGTTAACTGCCTGTTCAGGGGCAGAACGACAGATTTGTACCTTGTCAGTTCGGGGGATTTGAACTTGCAACCTTTCGGTTACTAGTCCAACGCTCTAACCACTAGGCTACCCTGCCACCCCATACGCGGCATAAGCGCTATGAATATCAAGATCCCTACTGTAATACTTATTCCTAGCCAGAATCTTTCTTTTATTTCTTTCCACCATGAAGTGACTTCCTCCCATTTGTCATTTATGGCTGTGACCACCTTATTTACTGGTTCCACTATTATATAATTTGCCATTTTAGCCATCCCTGTGGTAAAACCTCCCCATGCTCTAGTTAACCAGTTGACTCCTAAAACATTACTCATAGTGGTGTCCTCATCTCGATAACACGTTATGCCATCTGCTCCTTCGTCCCAGAACCTTCTCTTCAATATGTTACAGTAGTTTTCCTGCCCCATAGTTTTTAACAGTTCCAAATTTCGTTGAATTATACTGCACCCTTCTGATACCGTACCATTGTCAAATAACTGTTTACACGTGGACATATTCCAAGTCAGGGTCATATTCTTATCCCAGTCTGACCCTTTTCCCCATAGGTCTCCCCATGGTTCGTCCTGGTGTGGCCACATTAGCTTTATGGCCCATTCCTTATACCCTCCCATCAGCCACCTGGCGGTCATGGGTTCAAGGGTATATCTAGCCCAATCTGCTAGAGAGGGATCTGTTCTAAGGGTCTGATCCCTGGTGCCAGCTATATCCCCTTGGTTTACATGGAATTTAATGCCTCCATAGCATGCTAATTGTACGTATCCTCCGGTTAATGGAGTGGGGTCTAACGGGCGTTTATCCCATCCCATTGCTATTGGGTCAAATGTTTTGGACACCGTGGTACTCTTCATACTAGTGCTGGCTTCAAAGTTTGTAATGATTGTTAATGCCTTCCTAATCATTTTACCCATGGTTGTATTCCATTTCTGTAGCATTAATCCCTGCATCCATATAAGGGTATCAGTGTTCAATCTTCCTATTGGGGGGAAACTATTTCCAAATTGATGCACATGTTCCATTTTGTCACATGCTCTTATATGCTTTAAAATACCTTCTCCAGCCAATACTCTGGAGTGGCACGTTTACCATGTCTACCAACTTTTGGTTTGCGTTCTCATTCCTGCCTGAGAAGGCCGGAGCTACCCCCAGCATTCCAGGTGAAAGATAATGTCCCCCTGACCATCTATGGAAGTGGGGGATTCCTGATTCTTTCAATATGCCATGGGCTGAGATACAATGGTATCATGCCCAGGCCTCAGTTTTATTCGCGGGGGGTCTAACCCATTGGTCATAATACTGTTCGGCGGTCTTCGCTTTTTTCCTATAGAACAGGTTATTTGGTTCTTGTCCCCAGTTCCATAATGGGGCTTTAGCACACATTCTTTGGGCCATCTCAAGGCTTTGTTGATAATTTTCTTTCAAACTCCTAAGGTCTAGTGCTGTCCATGGGGTTGACCTGGGATAGGCCAATCCTGGGTTTGTATTATTCTGTGTCGTAAGGCATACCCATCCTGAGGTGGAATATTTTATCGGTTTTTCTCCTGGCCTGGCGGAGTGGGGAATGTCATGTCCCCACGCTCCATATTCCATCCGGTGGAATCTATCTAGTAAATCCTGGATACTTATAGGTCCTATTTTTTGCATACGGTAAAATAATACCCTTGCTTCCTCCCAGTATTCTATTATCCCATGAGGAGGAATTTCCAGGGTGTAGGTATAACACTATATCATTCAACCATTTAGCTTCAGGACTTGGTCCTGTAATTCGCCTCTGCGTGCTGCGCCTTACTCGGTACCTGGAGCTATTCCCTTTCAGACATAATATACAGTGCCTTGCGAAAGTATTCGGCCACCTTGAACTTTGCGACCTTTTGCCACATTTCAGGCTTCAAACATAAAGATATAAAACTGTATTTTTTTGTGAAGAATCAACAACAAGTGGGACACAATCATGAAGTGGAACAACATTTATTGGATATTTCAAACTTTTTTAACAAATCAAAAACTGAAAAATTGGGCGTGCAAAATTATTCAGCCCCTTTACTTTCAGTGCAGCAAACTCTCTCCAGAAGTTCAGTGAGGATCTCTGAATGATCCAATGTTGACCTAAATGACTGATGATGATAAATACAATCCACCTGTGTGTAATCAAGTCTCCGTATAAATGCACCTGCACTGTGATAGTCTCAGAGGTCCATTAAAAGCGCAGAGAGCATCATGAAGAACAAGGAACACACCAGGCAGGTCCGAGATACTGTTGTGAAGAAGTTTAAAGCCGGATTTGGATACAAAAAGATTTCCCAAGCTTTAAACATCCCAAGGAGCACTGTGCAAGCGATAATATTGAAATGGAAGGAGTATCAGACCACTGCAAATCTACCAAGACCTGGCCGTCCCTCTAAACGTTCAGCTCATACAAGGAGAAGACTGATCAGAGATGCAGCCAAGAGGCCCATGATCACTCTGGATGAACTGCAGAGATCTACAGCTGAGGTGGGAGACTCTGTCCATAGGACAACAATCAGTTGTATATTGCACAAATCTGGCCTTTATGGAAGAGTGGCAAGAAGAAAGCCATTTCTTAAAGATATCCATAAAAAGTGTAGTTTAAAGTTTGCCACAAGCCACCTGGGAGACACACCAAACATGTGGAAGAAGGTGCTCTGGTCAGATGAAACCAAAATTTAACTTTTTGGCAACAATGCAAAACGTTATGTTTGGCGTAAAAGCAACACAGCTCATCACCCTGAACACACCATTCCCACTGTCAAACATGGTTGTGGCAGCATCATGGTTTGGGCCTGCTTTTCTTCAGCAGGGACAGTGAAGATGGTTAAAATTGAGTTCAATATGTTACAGTAGTTTTCCTGCCCCATAGTTTTTAACAGTTCCAAATTTCGTTGAATTATACTGCACCCTTCTGATACCGTACCATTGTCAAATAACTGTTTACACGTGGACATATTCCAAGTCAGGGTCATATTCTTATCCCAGTCTGACCCTTTTCCCCATAGGTCTCCCCATGGTTCGTCCTGGTGTGGCCACATTAGCTTTATGGCCCATTCCTTATACCCTCCCATCAGCCACCTGGCGGTCATGGGTTCAAGGGTATATCTAGCCCAATCTGCTAGAGAGGGATCTGTTCTAAGGGTCTGATCCCTGGTGCCAGCTATATCCCCTTGGTTTACATGGAATTTAATGCCTCCATAGCATGCTAATTGTACGTATCCTCCGGTTAATGGAGTGGGGTCTAACGGGCGTTTATCCCATCCCATTGCTATTGGGTCAAATGTTTTGGACACCGTGGTACTCTTCATACTAGTGCTGGCTTCAAAGTTTGTAATGATTGTTAATGCCTTCCTAATCATTTTACCCATGGTTGTATTCCATTTCTGTAGCATTAATCCCTGCATCCATATAAGGGTATCAGTGTTCAATCTTCCTATTGGGGGGAAACTATTTCCAAATTGATGCACATGTTCCATTTTGTCACATGCTCTTATATGCTTTAAAATACCTTCTCCAGCCAATACTCTGGAGTGGCACGTTTACCATGTCTACCAACTTTTGGTTTGCGTTCTCATTCCTGCCTGAGAAGGCCGGAGCTACCCCCAGCATTCCAGGTGAAAGATAATGTCCCCCTGACCATCTATGGAAGTGGGGGATTCCTGATTCTTTCAATATGCCATGGGCTGAGATACAATGGTATCATGCCCAGGCCTCAGTTTTATTCGCGGGGGGTCTAACCCATTGGTCATAATACTGTTCGGCGGTCTTCGCTTTTTTCCTATAGAACAGGTTATTTGGTTCTTGTCCCCAGTTCCATAATGGGGCTTTAGCACACATTCTTTGGGCCATCTCAAGGCTTTGTTGATAATTTTCTTTCAAACTCCTAAGGTCTAGTGCTGTCCATGGGGTTGACCTGGGATAGGCCAATCCTGGGTTTGTATTATTCTGTGTCGTAAGGCATACCCATCCTGAGGTGGAATATTTTATCGGTTTTTCTCCTGGCCTGGCGGAGTGGGGAATGTCATGTCCCCACGCTCCATATTCCATCCGGTGGAATCTATCTAGTAAATCCTGGATACTTATAGGTCCTATTTTTTGCATACGGTAAAATAATACCCTTGCTTCCTCCCAGTATTCTATTATCCCATGAGGAGGAATTTCCAGGGTGTAGGTATAACACTATATCATTCAACCATTTAGCTTCAGGACTTGGTCCTGTAATTCGCCTCTGCGTGCTGCGCCTTACTCGGTACCTGGAGCTATTCCCTTTCAGACATAATATACAGTGCCTTGCGAAAGTATTCGGCCACCTTGAACTTTGCGACCTTTTGCCACATTTCAGGCTTCAAACATAAAGATATAAAACTGTATTTTTTTGTGAAGAATCAACAACAAGTGGGACACAATCATGAAGTGGAACAACATTTATTGGATATTTCAAACTTTTTTAACAAATCAAAAACTGAAAAATTGGGCGTGCAAAATTATTCAGCCCCTTTACTTTCAGTGCAGCAAACTCTCTCCAGAAGTTCAGTGAGGATCTCTGAATGATCCAATGTTGACCTAAATGACTGATGATGATAAATACAATCCACCTGTGTGTAATCAAGTCTCCGTATAAATGCACCTGCACTGTGATAGTCTCAGAGGTCCATTAAAAGCGCAGAGAGCATCATGAAGAACAAGGAACACACCAGGCAGGTCCGAGATACTGTTGTGAAGAAGTTTAAAGCCGGATTTGGATACAAAAAGATTTCCCAAGCTTTAAACATCCCAAGGAGCACTGTGCAAGCGATAATATTGAAATGGAAGGAGTATCAGACCACTGCAAATCTACCAAGACCTGGCCGTCCCTCTAAACGTTCAGCTCATACAAGGAGAAGACTGATCAGAGATGCAGCCAAGAGGCCCATGATCACTCTGGATGAACTGCAGAGATCTACAGCTGAGGTGGGAGACTCTGTCCATAGGACAACAATCAGTTGTATATTGCACAAATCTGGCCTTTATGGAAGAGTGGCAAGAAGAAAGCCATTTCTTAAAGATATCCATAAAAAGTGTAGTTTAAAGTTTGCCACAAGCCACCTGGGAGACACACCAAACATGTGGAAGAAGGTGCTCTGGTCAGATGAAACCAAAATTTAACTTTTTGGCAACAATGCAAAACGTTATGTTTGGCGTAAAAGCAACACAGCTGAACACACCATCCCCACTGTCAAACATGGTGGTGGCAGCATCATGGTTTGGGCCTGCTTTTCTTCAGCAGGGACAGGGAAGATGGTTAAAATTGATGGGAAGATGGATGGAGCCAAATACAGGACCATTCTGGAAGAAAACCTGATGGAGTCTGCAAAAGACCTGAGACTGGGACAGAGATTTGTCTTCCAACAAGACAATGATCCAAAACATAAAGCAAAATCTACAATGGAATGGTTCAAAAATAAACATATCCATGTGTTAGAATGGCCAAGTCAAACTCCAGACCTGAATCCAATCGAGAATCTGTGGAAAGAACTGAAAACTGCTGTTCACAAATGCTCTCCATCCAACCTCACTGAACTCGAGCTGTTTTGCAAGGAGGAATGGGGAAAAAATGTCAGTCTCTCGATGTGCAAAACTGATAGAGACATACCCCAAGCGACTTACAGCTGTAATCGCAGCAAAAGGTGGCGCTACAAAGTATTAACTTAAGGGGGCTGAATAATTTTGCACGCCCAATTTTTCAGTTTTTGATTTGTTAAAAAAGTTTGAAATATCCAATAAATGTCGTTCCACTTCATGATTGTGTCCCACTTGTTGTTGATTCTTCACAAAAAAATACAGTTTTATATCTTTATGTTTGAAGCCTGAAATGTGGCAAAATGTCGCAAAGTTCAAGGGGGCCGAATACTTTCGCAAGGCACTGTATCTAAGCCCCCTTGATCCATACCCTGTCTTAGGCCCTCTGTGTGTGTTAGGTTAATTTCTGTTTTGTCACGCACCAGTGTGTTCGGGGGGGCCACTTCCCTTTTAGCTCACTCTAGGGTGCTAGTATCATTTTCGCCTGGTTCACGGGGTGTTGTTATTGCTACACTTGCAGATGCATGACTTGCTGATGCATGACTTGTGGTCATGCTATTTTGGCTCATCCGAGGCCAACGCGTTGTTATCGTCCTCCTAGGCCAGGCCGAGGTGTTGAAAGCAGTAGTTAAACTGTGGCACTCAACACTTTCCCAAGGTGAACTGGTCGTACTTTGATCATAGATAAATTTGATCTCCGTTATATTCTCTGCATCACCCAGCTGTCCCCTCCACTGGCCGCCTTTATATGAATTCATATATTGTCCATTTTCACATGTCTGATTAACCAGTACTGGTCCTTTAGTTATATTTACTATATACCCTTGGAGTGTGTTACTGGTCACTAATTTCCACAACACCACTATGGTATTATTATGATCCCAGGTCAGATTCCATTTCGTAATATTATACAGTGCCTTGCGAAAGTATTCGGCCCCCTTGAACTTTGCGACCTTTTGCCACATTTCAGGCTTCAAACATAAAGATATAAAAATGTATTTTTTTGTGAAGAATCAACAACAAGTGGGACACAATCATGAAGTGGAACGACATTTATTGGATATTTCAAACTTTTTCAACAAATCAAAAACTGAAAAATTGGGCGTGCAAAATTATTCAGCCCCCTTATGTTAATACTTTGTAGCGCCACCTTTTGCTGCGATTACAGCTGTAAGTCGCTTGGGGTATGTCTCTATCAGTTTTGCACATCGAGAGACTGACATTTTTTCCCATTCCTCCTTGCAAAACAGCTCGAGCTCAGTGAGGTTGGAAGGAGAGCATTTGTGAACAGCAGTTTTCAGTTCTTTCCACAGATTCTCGATTGGATTCAGGTCTGGACTTTGACTTGGCCATTCTAACACCTGGATATGTTTATTTTTGAACCATTCCATTGTAGATTTTGCTTTATGTTTTGGATCATTGTCTTGTTGGAAGACAAATCTCCGTCCCAGTCTCAGGTCTTTTGCAGACTCCATCAGGTTTTCTTCCAGAATGGTCCTGTATTTGGCTCCATCCATCTTCCCATCAATTTTAACCATCTTCACTGTCCCTGCTGAAGAAAAGCAGGCCCAAACCATGATGCTGCCACAACCATGTTTGACAGTGGGAATGGTGTGTTCAGGGTGATGAGCTGTGTTGCTTTTACGCCAAACATAACGTTTTGCATTGTTGCCAAAAAGTTCAATTTTGGTTTCATCTGACCAGAGCACCTTCTTCCACATGTTTGGTGTGTCTCCCAGGTGGCTTGTGGCAAACTTTAAACAACACTTTTTTATGGATATCTTTAAGAAATGGCTTTCTTCTTGCCACTCTTCCATAAAGGCCAGATTTGTGCAATATACGACTGATTGTTGTCCTATGGACAGAGTCTCCCACCTCAGCTGTAGATCTCTGCAGTTCATCCAGAGTGATCATGGGCCTCTTGGCTGCATCTCTGATCAGTCTTCTCCTTGTATGAGCTGAAAGTTTAGAGGGACGGCCAGGTCTTGGTAGATTTGCAGTGGTCTGATACTCCTTCCATTTCAATATTATCGCTTGCACAGTGCTCCTTGGGATGTTTAAAGCTTGGGAAATATTTTTGTATCCAAATCCGGCTTTAAACTTCTTCACAACAGTATCTCGGACCTGCCTGGTGTGTTCCTTGTTCTTTATGATGCTCTCTGCGCTTTTAATGGACCTCTGAGACTATCACAGTGCAGGTGCATTTATACGGAGACTTGATTACACACAGGTGGATTGTTTTATCATCATTAGTCATTTAGGTCAACATTGGATCATTCAGAGATCCTCACTGAACTTCTGGAGAGAGTTTGCTGCACTGAAAGTAAAGGGGCTGAATAATTTTGCACGCCCAATTTTTCAGTTTTTGATTTGTTAAAAAAGTTTTAAATATCCAATAAATGTCGTTCCACTTCATGATTGTGTCCCACTTGTTGTTTATTCTTCACAAAAAAATACAGTTTTATATTTTTATGTTTGAAGCCTGAAATGTGGCAAAAGGTCGCAAAAATCAAGGGGGCCGAATACTTTCGCAAGACACTGTATGTATTCGTAATGGCCCTTATTTTCCGGTCTAGTATGAGGCCTTGGATAGATATACTCCTATTTAAATATTCTTAAGCATTATGGATTACTCCTATATTTCCTTACCCTCAAGTTATCTTTACCTATGTATATATCAATACCTAATAACAACTCCTATTAGTTATTATGCTCGTCAGCTAGTAGTCACTCGGAAACTAGTATTAGTATATGTTTTGACTCTCTATGAAAATATATTATTGTCCACACAATGAAATATTCTTTAGTGCAATCACTTTAACCTATAACCATGGTCACTTTCTGTTCAGTGAGAGTGTCAAAGGCGTTTGCTTTTTTGTCTTATACACATCATTACAATTCAATGGTTATACAGTTTCTAAATACAACAATAATGCTCAATCAATCCTTAATGCTTTAAGCTATGCCAGATAATATTGCAAAACTTTAATTGCGTTAACACTTCTAACAATATTGACTAAATAGCCAAAATAGTTCAATTACCTTAAATGCTCAGCCCCTTGGTCACTTTCCCGTAATCGGTATTCTCGCAGCTATGGCGCTAGATTTCGAATTCCAGTATCTTAATACCCTTACAACTCTGTGTATGGACTCAATATATTGTAACTGGTACTTTGCTGTTTCCTTGTATTGCCAATCACATCTGTACCTGATGTCTCACTGAGTGACTGCCACTTCGTGTGTATTCAAGAGGCGTTTAGACCTCTGTGTTTCTTAGACTCAGTCTCGGGGTCACTAAATTCAACCAAGTATATTCAGATAGTGATCCAATAAGTACTTAGGCAAAATAATCCAGTTCTCTAATATTGGTATAGTCTAACAAAAAGAGTATAGTGCAATAGTAAATTTACCTGTGATGATTCTCCATATGAAGTCTGTCTCATATGTTAACGAGGATCATACTGTCTTATGATCTCTGTTCTCTTGATATACCTTTTTACAGGGGAAGTTCCCACTGGTGCTGTAGACCTACGTAACCTTAGGCCTGTGTGTTAAACGGAAGCTTCCTATTATTACCATTTAAGGTCATTCACTACTGACTCTCACATTGCTGCTTCCGTGTTACTGTTGGCTGATTCGACTCAATCATACCAGCTGGTTGTTTCTACCACTGGAGGTGGCGTAGGTGGTATGTCAAGCGTCAGCTGGGAGAAGTCTATGATAGGTATCTCCTCTGCTTCTCCCTGTTGTCCAGTTTCCTCAGGTGCGGTCCATGGTTCCATGAGGTCCCGTGAATGCCCTGTGTTGTTGTCCCCATTGCTTGATGGAGTGAGCAGATTCTTTTCATCTCTTGTCACAGTTCTTCTTGGCCATGAGCATTCTGAAGCACCGGCCAGGGGGAATCCTCTTGAACTGAGGGTGTAGAGGGTGGGGGTGGTGTGGGGGGGGGGGGGGGGGTCGCCAACGGCAGCCAGTGCCTTCGTTTTGGTTTCCTTGTGGAACAGACTGCTTAACTGTGCCTTTGGTTGACCAATTACTTTGCCGGCTGTGTTTACTGTTTTGGTCAGTTTGCTTTTGCTCCTCATGCTCAGATTACCACACCAGACTGTCATACTGAACGTGAGGATGCTCTCCACCAAGCTGCTGTATATCCTCTCCAGAACATCCTGGCTGACCCCAAACCCCTTTAATTTCCTGATTAAAAACAGTTGCTTGCTTTTTTAAAAACACAGTCTGCATTCTCTGTAAAACTCTTGTCACAACAGCAGTGAAGCCTGTGTTCAGGGTCAGTTCATCAAAGAGCACCCCATTTTGTGGGAGGTCAGTTAAAAAGTACTTGATCCAACCTGCGAGGCTGTCACGTTCTGACAATACTTCTGTTATTTTATTCTTTGTTTTAGTATGGTCAGGGCGTGAGTTGGGGTGGGCAGTCTATGTTCGTTTTTCTATGTTGATTTTTGTGTTCGGCCGAGTATGGTTCTCAATCAGAGGCAGGTGTCGTTAGTTGTCTCTGATTGAGAATTCCACCTCGCCGGCAAGGGACCCTGGGCACAAGCAGGGGAATATCGGCGCCCTAAAGCAGAGCTGGGGGCAGCGAAAGCGGAGAGGCGCTGGTATGAGGAGGCAGCACAGCAGCGCGGCTGGAAGCCCGAGAGCCAGCCCCCCAAAAATTATTGGGGAGGAGCACACAGGGAGTGTGGCTAAGTGAGGTAGGAGACCTGAGCCAACTCCCCGTGCTTACCGGAGAGAGAGAGGGACCGGGCAGGCACCGTGTAATGCCGTGAGGCGCACGGTGTCCCCGGTGCGTGTGCGTAGCCCGGTGCGGTACATCCCAGCTCCTCGTATCGACCGGGCTAGAGTGGGCATCGAGCCAGGTGCCTTGAAGCCGGGTCAGCGCATCTGGTCTTCACGGTCCGGTCTATCCGGTGCCAGCCCTCCGGTGGCAGCCCCCCGCACAAGGCTGTCTCTCCGTCTTCCGTCTTCCTGTCCAGTGCTGTCAGAGCCTTCCTCCTCTCCAGTGCTGCCAGAGTCTCCCGTCTGTCCTGAGCTGCCAGAGCCGCCAGTCTGTCCTGAGCTGCCAGAGCCGCCAGTCTGTCCTGAGCTGCCAGAGCCTCCAGTCTATCCTGAGCCGTCAATCAGCCAGGAGCTGCCAGAGCCGTCAGTCAGCCAGGAGCTGCCAGAGCCGTCAGTCAGCCAGGACCTGCCAGAGCCATCAGTCAGCCAGGAGCCGCAAGAGCCGCCAGTCACCCAGGAGCCGCCAGAGCCGCCAGTCACCCAGGAGCCACCAGAGCCGCCAGTCAGCCAGGAGCCGCCAGAGCCGCCAGTCAGCCAGGAGCCGCCAGAGCCACCAGCCAGCCAGGAGCCGCCAGAGCTGTCAGTCAGCCAGGCAATGCCAGAATCGCCCTTCACTCCGGAGCTGCCGGAGTCTCCCGCCTGTCCGGCACTGCCGGAATCTCCCGTCCATTCGGGACCCGTGTCAAGGGTCCCCAGTCCGAGGTCGGCGGGAGGGTCGCTGCTCATAAGAGGCCAAGGGGGCGGTTGAGGCGGCGGACAAAAACTATGGTGAAGTGGGGTCCACGTCCCGCGTCAGAGCCGCCACCGCGGACAGACCCCCACCCAGACCCTCCCCTATAAGTTCAGGTTTTGCGACCGGAGTCCGCACCTTTGGGGGGGGGGGGGGGGGGGTACTGTCACGTACTGACCATAGTTCTGTTATTTTATTATTTGTTTTAGTATGGTCAGGGCATGAGTTGGGGTGGGCAGTCTATGTTAGTTTTTCTATGTTGGTTTTTGTGTTCGGCCTAGTATGGTTCTCAATCAGAGGCAGGTGTCGTTAGTCGTCTCTGATTGAGAATCATACTTAGGTAGCCTAGGTTTCACTTTTGGTTTGTGGGTGTTTGTTTCCGTGTGTGTGTGTGTTTGGGCCACACGGTACTGTTTCGGTTTTGTAAATTCACGTCATCGTTTATTGTTTTGATTCAGTGTTCAGTGCCTTCTTTAATTAAAATCATCATGAACACTTACCACGCTGCGCTTTGGTCCGATCCTTACTCCTCCTCAGACATAGAGGACGATAGCCGTTACAGAGGCCTCCGTTGACATTCAGGTCCAGTAGTCGTTTCAGCAGTGTGTGTATTTGCATTGTATTGAAAGCTGAACTAAAATCAATAAATAAAACTTTTGCATAATTTTGCATGTTAAAGGTGACTAGCCACCATGCTCAGCAAGGTCAGGGTAGCATCCTCAGTCCCCCTCTGTGCTTTATAGGCACTATAACGGTCCAATGGACAGTATTGTATTCATGTATTGTATTTTACAGTATTGAATTGTACTGCTCCTGTGTTGCTCAGATAGTTAAAGCATGGCATTAGCAACACCAGATTTGTGGGTTCGAGTTCCACTGGAGTCACATATGAAAATGTATAAAAGTGTCGGCCTTCTAAATAGCATATATATATACTGTATTACAGTGCTGCATTGGCCAACGCAATTTTAGTAAAAGCAGTGTGAAACACCCTATCAAAAAGACCCCAGTAACTTCATTTTGGATTCATGTTTACTGTATAGGGGATACATTACATACAGTACATTTATGATCTTGTTAATAGTATTATTAATATTACTACTATTTCAAAAATGTTTTACAGTGAAGAAAAATGATAATAGCCATAATAGTACAATACAACATATATCATACTTTATGTGTTTCTACTTCACAAACATGCTTTTTCATTATGTAGTCCTCAGAATCTGTGGTAGTCTAACCCGTCAAAAATCTATAGGTTTACCAAATGGATTATCAATCAAGAGCAGTCGGATTAAGTAATAGTATGTGTTTTAACAAATGAGGAGAAAATCATACACAAGTAATGTGAGCATTGCAATGTGAAAGGCAATTACTTTATATGAACATGTATTGCAATGTGAAACATGCATTTCTAGATGAAACGTTGATTTTTAAGTTGGGTGAACAACTGAGTTTTATGTGTTGTACTTAGTAATTTGAAAATGTGCTTAGAGTTTTGAAACAACTGCCATTTTGATGATCTGTTTTGAGTTTTGTTCTAAGAGTTGTGAAAATTGACAACTTAATTGTGAAAATTGCACCAAATCGATTGAAAAAAAGTGTAATAATGGACGTTAGACAGTTGACAAACTGTCCTCACAGACCCAACATCAGCTAGAGAGAACTCTACAGATGTCTGAAAATTTGATCCAGTCTCTTGCCCACCTCTCTCTCTCTCTCTCTCTCTCTCTCTCTCTCTTATTTTCTTCCTCTTTCTCCTCCTCCCTCTCTCCCCCTCACTCTCTCTCCCCCCTACCCCTCTCCCTGTCTATCTCCCTCTCTAAAGAATCAACACCAGGACTCTAATAATGGTCGTTAGACAGTTGAAGAACTGCCCTCACAGACCCAACATCACCCAGAGAGAACTCTACAGGTAATGTTTGATCACTGTCTATCTGAGCTTTACAGGTAATCTCTTTCTCTCAGAGCTCTCCTTGTAACGTCTGATTATTGCTCTGTACCTGTTGGCAAGTCCTTTAGTTGACATTCATTCACTCGCACCTCTTTGTCTCGTTCTCCCTCCCTCCCTCCCTCCCTCCCTCCCTCCCTCCCTCCCTCCCTCCCTCCCTCCCTCCCCATAAAGAAGATCCACTATGAGACCAATCCAAAGCTATATAAAACAAGAAAATGCACGGCATGCTGCCAAAGGACTTACCCTGGAGTAAAGGTGTATTGCATGTGTGTGTAACAACTCAGTATTCGACGTCCATCCATTTCTGAGGACATCAGGAGATGACTTGGAAACTGGTATAAGGATCAGTCTCTGGTGCCAAAGATTGCATGTTTGAATCCAGCGATAGAAAGTTGTTTTTGAGATTTTAGTTTTTAGCCTATCCCAAACCTTAACCATTCGGACTTAATGCCAAACCTTAAGATTTCTGAGTGAATACCGAAACTTAAACCTAACCATAAAAATGCAGAGTTAATGCCTAAACTTAATCTTAAGCAATTTAAAATTTGACATTTGGAACACCTTCGAAATTTGACGTTTGAGAAACAGGGATGAATGTCTAATTCTGACGCGGGACTGCGAGTGCTTGTTGGCATTACCGACTCAAGAATTTCAGATAGGAAGATGAAGGTGACCAGGTTAATGTTTGATGAATGTTCTCATAAACACAAAGAACATTAGTTTATCTCTTTCACTCTCTCTCTCTTCTCCCTATCTATTGCTCACAATCCCCGCCCCTCTCCTCTCCCTCTTTCTGTTGGTCTGATAGTGTTATACTTCATGGTCGTGTCTGTCCCTTAAATGCAAAATACATTTAAATCTATGTATTAGGCGACAGATGTCTTGTTCATTATAGAAAATCTATATCTATGAGGATTAAGCACCTCATTCTGCAGAACACCAACTTGGGAGTGAGAAGGAACTTGATGGTGATGAATGGTTGACTGGTTATTGTGGCAGTTGGCACCATGCGTTATAGTATATATCTGGTTCTATTCATTCTGGTATGCTCTACTTCTCTGCTGTATGTCACACTCATAAGGAGATACTACCACAAAAGGTAAGTTTCTTTATTTTATGTGATTAATAAAATTAACTATGGGGCAAATTTCAGATGTAAGTGGTATTTTTTCGAACACTCTTGAGTAAGGACTTACCACTGTGTTTTACCAAGAAGGCTCAGGCTTTTGTGCTTCCACCTCTACGGCCCGGTTCTAATGTCACTGAAGCCATGGCCTCAGTGGACCTGCTCTGACTTGGGGAAAAGGCTAGGCCACTGGTACTTTTCAACTGGTACTTTTGGTAGGCCACTGGTACTTTTCAACTGGTACTTTTGGTAGGCCACTGGTACTTTTGGTAGGCCACTGGCACTTTTGGTAGGCCACTGGTACTTTTGGTAGGCCACTGGTACTTTTGGTAGGCCACTGGTACTTTTCAACTGGTACTTTTGGTAGGCCACTGGTACTTTTCAACTGGTACTTTTGGTAGGCCACTGGTACTTTTCAACTGGCATTTACACAACAGTGGCTATTTGTGGAAGTGTTTTGTGAAATACCATATGAACTGTGTGTGTGTGTGTGTGTGTGTGTGTGTGTGTGTGTGTGTGTGTGTGTGTGTGTGTGTGTGTGTGTGTCAGGAGTGGTGGGTTTGACCACTATGCAGCTTTTCTCTGTAACAGACTGAGACTCAAGTTCCTCACTCTCACTTCAGCCAAGGCGTAAGTTAACACACAAACACACACCACACACTCAAAGAGGAACATTATCTCTGTCTGATATACACTACCGGTCCACAGTTTAAGAACAACTACTCATTCAAGGGTTTTTCTTTATTTTTTTTACTATTTTCTACATTGTAGTTCAATAACACATACGGAATAATGTAGTAACCAAAAAAGTGTTAAACAAATCAAAATATTTTTTATATTTGAGATTCAAATAGCAACCATTTGCCTTGATGACAGCTTTGTACACTCTTGGCATTCTCTCATCCAGCTTCACCTGGAAGGCTTTTCCACCTGTCTTGTTGGCTGCTTTTCCTTCAATCTGCGGTCCGACTCCTCCCAAACCATCTCAATTTGATTGAGGTTAGGGGATTGTGGATGCCAGGTCATCTGATGCAGCACTCAATCACTCTCCTTCTTGGTAAAATAGCCCTTACACAGCCTGGAGGTGTGTTGGGTCATTGTCCTGTTGAAAAACAAATGATAGTCCCACTAAGCCCAAACCAGATTTGATGGCGTATCGTTGCAGAATGCTGTGTTAGCCATGCTGGCTGAGGTGAGGGGTTCCCCTACGGTGAGGGGTTCCCCTACGGTGAGGTGAGGGGTTCCCCCCCCCCCCCCCCCCGTTCAGCTGAAACGGTGGCGCAGGGAATGCAAAAATATTCTTAGAAATATTTAACCTCCACACATTAACAAGTCCAATACCTCAAATGAAAGATAAACACCTTGCTCATCTACCCAGCATGTCAGATTTTTAAAAGGTTTTATGGCGAAAACACAGCATATATTTATGTTAGACCACCACCAAAACAAAGAAAAAATTTAGCCATTTTGTCCAGCAAAATATAAATTGACAAAAGCACGATTAAAAAAAAAATCATTCACATCAGAATGTAGTGCAAGGAGTCCTAGTTCAACAATAAATAGTTTTGTTTCATAATGTTCAATTCTAGTGTCCATGTAGCAGCATCTGCTACCACTTTCAGCTCAAATGCCCAAAAAATGACTTCTGGTCCAGGATAATTTTGCATCAAAACTTCCAAATTACATATTACAGGTCGACGAAGCTGGTCAAACTAAGTGCAGAATCAATCTTCAGGATGTTATGATCATACAGACCGAATAGCATTCCAACCGGGCCATTCATGTTCATCTGGGGCTGATTGGAACAGCCGAAGCACTCTAACGCAAACGCGCCTTCAAGCACATGAAAATCTTTTGCGACACTTACTACTTTCCTTCCCATTAGGTCAAAGTTCACAGCAAATGCTCCATTACACTTTCTACTGATGTGGACATCTAGTGGAAGACATAAGAAGTGTTTCCAGATCCATAACTTGTTGGGAAGGGAGGTGGCGATGACGTCAAAGTTGCCCCAACTTTCAGGATTTCAAAACTAGTTTGGAAGATTGCCTGCCCTGTGAGTTCTGTTATACTCACAGACATAATTCAAACGGTTTTAGAAACTTCAGAGTGTTTTCTATCCAATATTAATAATAATATGCATATATTAGCAATTTAGGACAGATTTTGATGCAGTTCACTATGGGCACGCAATTCATCCAAAGGGGAAATACTGCCCCCTATCTCTAACAGGTGAATTCTAATTAAATCATAGATAGCGTCACCAGCAAAGCACCCCCACACCATAACACCTCCTTGTCTCACAAAGACACGGTGGTTGGAACAAAAAATCTAAAATTTGGACTCATCAGACCAAAGGACAGATTTCCACTGGTCTAATGTCCATTGCTCATGTTACTTGGCCCAAGCAAGTCTCTCATTATTATTAGTGTCCTTTAGTAGTAGTTTCTTTGCAACAATTCGACCATGAAGGCCACATTCACACAGTCTTCTCTGAACAGTTGATGTTGAGATGTGATTGTTACTTGAACTCTGAGAAGCATTTATTTGGGCTGCAATTTCTGAGGCTGGTAACTCTAATAAACGTATCCTCTGCAGCAGAGGTAACTCTGGGTCTTCCATTCCTGTGGCGGTCCTCATGAAAGCCAGTTTCATCATAGCACGTGATGGTTTGTGCACTTGAAGAAACTTGAAAAGTTCTTGAAATTTTCCGCATTGACTGACCTTCATGTTTTAAAGTAATGATGGACTGTTGATTCTCTTCGCTTATTTGAGCTGTTCTTGCCATAATATGGACTTTACCCCCCTACCTTGTCAAAACACAACTGATTGGCTCAAATGCATGAAGAATGAAACAAATTCCACAAACAAACTTTTAAGAAGGCACACCTGTTAATAGATATGCATTCTAGGTGACTACCTCATGAAGCTGGTTGAGAGAATGTCAAGTGTGCAAAGCTGTCATCAAGGCAATGGGTGGCTATTTTGATTTCTTTAACACTTTTTTGGTTTCTACATGATTCGATATGTGTGAGGGTCGACGCTGGCAGCCGAGAAGCAGGTACAGGGAGTGAACATTTAATTACCAACAGACATGGAACAGGACAGGACAGCGTTTGGACATGAACACATAACAACATTAATGCTGATACAGGGAACAAACAGTGGAGCAGACAGTTATAGACGGGGCAATCAACAAAGGGAGTCCAGGTGAGTCCATTGAGCTCCTGCGCGTAATGATGGTGACAGGTGTGTGTATTGAAGGGCAACCTGGTGCCCTTGAGCGCCAGGGAGGGAGAACGGGAGCAGGCATGACAGTACCCCCTCCTCTAGGGGCGCCATCCGGTGTCCCACCTGGGCGAGCCTGACAGGCTGGCCGAGGCATAGGCTCTGGACAAGCCGGCTGAGGCATGAAATTCCGATGATCCCGCTGAGGTGTGGGAGCCTGATAAACCGACTGAGGCGTGGGAGCCTGATGGGCTGCCTGAAGCATGACGTGGGGTGGGTGCCTGCCGAGCCCACCGAGGCAAGACAATCTCTCAAGCCAGCTAAGGCATGGAAGCCCGACAAGCTAGCTGAGGCACCCCTGGTTCCCTCGGCGATGGCACCCGGACCCGACGTCACCAACCAAAACTCCCTGATGCTTCTTTTAGTGGTTGTCAGCATTCTGTAAGTGTTGACGCTGGCAGACGAGAAGCAGGTACAAAGAGTGAACATTTAATTACCAACGGACATGGAACCGGACAGGACAGCATCTGGACATGAACACATAAGGACATTAATGCTGATACAGGGAACAAACGGGGTATCAGACAGTTATAGATGGGGAAATCAACAAAGGGAAGGAGTCCAGGTGAGTCCAATGAGCGCTGTTGCGTGTAATGATGGTGACAGGTGTGTCATTAAGGGCAGCCTGGCGCCCTCGAGCGCCAGAGAGGTAGAGCGGAAGCAGTTGTGAAAATATGTGTTATTTCATAGTGTTTATGTCTTCACAATCATTCCACAATGTAGAAAATAGTAAAAATAAAGAAAAAACATTGAATGAGTAGGTGTTCTTAAACTTTGGACCGGTAGTGTATTTTAACCGTAAAATATATCAGAAATACAGCACAGCTCACACTTTGTTTGTTTCTCTTCTTTCTTTCTTTCTTTCTTTCTTTTTCTCCCCCTCACTCTCTCTTCCCCCTCCTCACTCTTGCTCCCCACTCCTCACTCTCCCTCTCTAAAGTATCAACACGAGTACTCTAATAATGGACGTTAGACAGTTGATGAACTGCCCTCACAGACCCAACATCACCCAGAGAGAACTCTACAGGTAATGTTTGATCACTGTAGCCTATCTGAGATCTACAGGCAATGCATGATCACGTCTCTCTCTATTTGTGCTCTAAAGATAATGTCTGATCACGTCTCTCTCTGAGCTCTGTCGGTAATGTCTGATAGACATTGCTCAGTACCTGTTTACATATTGTCATCCATTCTTTAGAACCTATTTGTTTCATTCCATATCTCTCTCAGTTCAATTCAATTCAGTGACCATATTGCCAAAGCTTACTTTGGACGTTTAAAAATATGAACATAATTAATAATAATAATCAATATTGTCAACGGGACAACAGTAACAACAATAACCAAAGGTCAAAATAACCATACATTTAACAATAACAATAAGCATAAAGGACATGTGTAGGTTGGTTGGTCTTGTCGGACAGTGTCCCTCATTTTATGGCAGGCAGCAATGTAGTGCACTGCCAAACCACAGCTCTCTGCGTCCTCCCCCAATAGGACGGGTAGCCTATCCTCATCAGAAAGGTCTTTGAAACCTTGAATAAGGGGAAATTACACCCTCTAATTGTTTTACATTTTTTTCATTTTGTCAGGAAATGCAGCTCTGTCTCGGGTTCTGCTGTGGTGTAGTGGTTGCAGTGGTTGCACAGCCTTTCCTGTCTACAGGGAGCCATGTTTTCTTGTGGCTTCTCAATGGCAAGGCTGTGCTTTGTCAAGGTTTTTCTAAGGTTTTGATCAGTAACCATGGTCAAATAGTTTGCCACAGTGTACTGTCGAGTTAGGGCCAGATAACACTCCATTTTGCTTTGTGCTCGTGTTTCCCAATAAGTAATGTAGTTTTGTTTTGACTGTGTTGTAATTTGGTTTGTTCTGATTGATCGGATGTTCTGGTCCTGAGTCTTCAGTGTGTTAGTAGAACAGGTTTGTGAACTCAGTCCCAGGACCAGCTGGATGAGTGGACTCTTTTCTTTGTTCAGCTATTGGTATTGCAGGGCTTGTTAATGATATGGTGTGTGGGGGGGGGGGGGGGGGGGGGGGGGGGTTACTCTATTTTAGATGTTTCCAAAACTTCATTGCTCTTTTTTGAGTTGTTATTATTAGTGGATAATGGCCTTCTTCCCTGCATGCATTGTTTGTAGTTTTCATCTGGACATGTAGGAGAATGTACAAGAACTCGGCATGCAGGGTTTCAATGGAGTGTTTGTCCCATTGGGTGAAATCTTGTTTTGCAGGTGGACCCCACACCTCGCTGCCATAAAGTGCAATTGGTTCAATGACACATTCAATTAGTTTTAGCCACATTTGAATAGGTATTTAAATTTCAGTTTGGCATAGAATGCCCTCCATGCTTTCTCTCTGCATCATTAAGGTGTCCAGTTGAGATTATTTTTAAACATAAGTAATTAGTGTGTGCAGTACTCTATATATTTTGTAGCAATTGAGAACATTGGTCTAATTCCCAGAGATCTGGATCTTCTCTGAAAAATCATAATTTTTGTTTTTTTGGGGTTTACTGCCAGGGCCCAGATCTGGCAGTACTGCTCTAGCAGGTCCAGGCTCTGCTGTAGGCCATGTGCCGTGGGTGACAGCAGGCGTAGGTCATTTTTATTTTTAATTTCACCTTTATTTAACCAGGTAGGCCAGTTGAGAACAATTTCTCATTTACAACTGCGACCTGACCAAGATAAAGCAAAGCAGTGCGACAAAAACAACAACACAGAGTTACACATAAACAAACATACAGTCAATAACACAATATAAAATATTTATATACAGTGCGTGCAAATGTAGAAGAGTAGGGAGGTAAGGCAAAAAATAAGCCATAGAGGCAAAATAATTACAATGAAGTATTACCACTGTAGTGAAAGGAGGAGGAGGTTGTTGGCTAAGATCTCGAGATACATGGTCCCATCCACACAATACATGGCCCCATCCATCCTCCCCTCAATACGGTGCAGTCGTCCTGTCCCCTTTGCAGAAAAGCATCCCCAAAGAATGATGTTTCCACCTCCATGCTTCACGGTTGGGATGGTGTTCTTGGGGTTGTACTCATCCTGCTTCTTCCTCCAAACACGGCGAGTGGAGTTTAGACCAAAAAGCTCTATTTTTGTCTCATCAGACCACATGACCTTCTCCTATTCCTCCTCTGGATCATCCAGATGGTCAATGGCAAACTTCAGACGGGCCTGGACATGCGCTGGCTTGAGCAGGGAGACCTTGCGTGCGCTGCAGGATTTTAATCCATGACGGCGTAGTGTGTTACTAATGGTTTTCTTTGAGACTGTGGTCCCAGCTCTCTTCAGGTCATTGACCAGGTCCTGCCGTGTCGTTCTGGGCTGATCCCTCACCTTGATAGTTGATAACCCCACGAGGTGATCATGATCATTGATAACACCACGAGGTGAGATCTTGCATGGAGCCCCAGACCGAGGGTGATTGACGTCATCTTGAATTTCTTCCATTTTCTAATAATTGCGCCAACAGTTGTTGCCTTCTCACCAAGCTGCTTGCCTACTGTCCTGTAGCCCATCCCAGCCTTGTGCAGGTCTACAATTTTATCCCTGATGTCCTTAGACAGCTCTCTGGTCTTGGCCATTGTGGAGAGGTTGGAGTCTGTTTGATTGAGTGTGTGGACAGGTGTCTTTTATACAGGTAACAAGTTCAAACAGGTGCAGTTAATACAGGTAATGAGTGGAGAACAGGAGGGCTAAAAGGTCTGTGAGAGCCGGAATTCTTCCTGGTTGGTAGGTGATCAAATACTTATGTCATGCAATAAAATGCAAATTAATTCCTTAAAAATCATACAATGTGATTGTCTGGATTTTTGTTTTAGATTCCGTCTCTCACAGCTGAAGTGTACCTTTGATAAAAATTACAGACCTCTACATGCTTTGTAATTTGGAAAACCTGCAAAATCGGCAGTGTATCAAATAGTTGTTCTCCCCACTGTAGATACTTTTGTACCTGTTTCCTCCAACATCTTCACAAGGTCCTTTGCTGTTGTTCTGGGATTGATTTGCACTTATCGCACCAAAGTACGTTCATCTCTAGGAGACAGAACGCGTCTCCATCCTGAGCTGTATGACAGCTGCATGGTCCCATTGTGTTTATACTTGCGTACTATTGTTTGTACAGATAAATGTGGTACCTTCAGGCATTTAAAAATTGCTCCCAAGGATGAACCAGACTTGTGGAGGTCTACAATTTGTTTTAGTACATGTAAAATTCTGACCCACTGGAATTGTGAATACAGTGAATTATAAGTGAAATAATCTGTCTGTAAACAATTGTTGGAAAAATGACTTGTGTCATGCACAAAGTCGATGTCCTAACCGACATGCCAAAACTATAGTGTGTTAACAAGAAATGTGTGGAGTGGTTGAAAAACAAGTTTTAATGACTCCAACCTAAGTGTATGTAAACTGTAGGTCTCCAGCTTCAGTGATTTTTGCAATTCGTTCCAGTCATTGGCAGCAGAGAACTGGAAGGAAAGGTAGCCAAAGGAAGTGTTGGCTTTGGGGATGACCATTGAAATATACCTGCTGGAGCAAGTGCTATGGGTGGGTGTTGCTATGGTGACCAGTGAGCTGAGATAAGGCAGGGTTTTACCTAGCAAAAACTTGTAGATGACCTGGAGCCAGTGGGTTTGGCTACGAATGTTTAGCGAGGGCCAGCCAACGAGAGCATACAGGTCACAGTGGTGGGTGTATATGGGTTTTTTTGGTGACAAAATGGATGGCATTGTGATAGAATACATCCAGTTTGCTGAGTAGAGTGTTGGAGGCTATTTTGTAAATTACATTGCCGAAGTCAAGGATCGGTAGGATAGTCAGTTTAACGAGGGTATGTTTGGCAGCATGAGTGAAGGAGGCTTTGTTGCGAAATAGGAAGCCGATTCTAGATTTAATTTCGGATTGGAGATACTTAATGTGAGTCTGGATGGAAAATTAACAGTCTAACCAGACTCCTAGGTATTTGTAGGTTTCCACATATTCTAAGTCAGAACCGTCCAGAGTAGTGATGCTAGTCAGACGGGCGGGTGCGGGCAGCAATCGGTTGAAGAGCATGCATTTAGTTTTACTATCATTAAAAGCAGTTGGAGGCCATGGAAGGAGTGTTGTATGGCATTGAAGCTTGTTTGGAGGTTTTTTAACACAGTGTCCAAAGAAGGGCCAGATGAATATAGAATGGTGTTGTCTGCGTAGAGGTGGATCAAAGAATCACCAGCAGCAAGGGCAACATCATTGATACATACAGAGAAAAGAGTCAGCCCAAGAATTGAACCCTGTAGCACCCCCTTAGAGACTGCCAGAGGTCCGGACATCAGGCACTCCGATTTGACACACTGAACTCTATCAGAGAAGTAGTTGGTGAACCAGACGCAGCAGTCATTTCAGAAACCAAGGCTACTGAGTCTGCCGATAAGAATGCGATGATTGACAGAGTCGAAGGCCTTGGCCAGGTCGATGAAGAATGCTGCACAGTACTGTCTTTTATCGATGGTGGTTATGATATCGTTTAGGACCTTGAGCATGGCAGAGGTGCACCCATGACCAGCTCGGAAACCAGACTGCATAGTGGAGAAGGTACGGTTAAATTCTAACTGGTCGGTGATCTGTTTGTTAACTTGGCTTTCGAAGATTTTAGAAAGGCGGGGCAGGATGGATAGAGGTCTATAACAGTTTGGGTCTAGAGTGTCTCCCCTTTGGTGATCTCAGACGATACAAAAGAGAGGTTGAATAGGCTAGTAATAGGGGTTGCAACAATTCAGACGGAACATTTTAGAAAGAGATGGTCCAGATTGTCTAGCCCAGCTGATTTGAAGGGATCCAGATTTTGCAGGTCTTTCAGAACATCAGCTGTTTGGATTTGGGTGAAGGAGAAGCGGGGGGGCTTGAGCAAGTTGCTGTAGGTGCTGCAGAGCTGTTACCTGGGGTAGGGGTAGCCAGGTGGAAAACATGGCCAGCTGTAGAAAAATGCTTATTGAAATGATCGATTATCGTACATTTATCGGTGGTGACAGTGTTTCCTAGCCTCAGTGCAGTGGGCAGCTGGGAGGAGGTGCTCTTATTCTCCACGGACTTTGCAGTGACCCAAAACGTTATTATTTAAGATGGTGAGGAAAGCACTTCTCATCTGCGAAGAGCAGGCATTTACCCCTAGAATTGTGGAGACTAATACCAGGGGCTGAGGATTTTTCTGGAATAGTGGGCAATTCGTTGATGTAAATATTGAAGAGTGCAGGGCTCAGATTGCAACCCTGGCGAAAGCCCCGCCTCTGGTTAAAGCATAATGTTATTTTCTTGCCAATGTTGATGCTGCACGTATTGCCATTGATTTAATTATGACATATGTTTTACCCCCTACACCACTTTCAATAACTTTGTAGAGCAGTCCTGTAGGCCAAATAGAATCAAATGCTTTTTGGAAGTCGATGAAGCAAGTGTACATTTTGTTATTATTTTGGTTGACATGTTTCTCTATCCGGGTGTGTAGGGTGCAGATATGATCGGTCATATGATGTTTTGGTATAAATCCAATTTGGTTTTTACTCAAGACATTGTGCCTATTAAGGAAGTTTAGAACTCTTACATTTATAATACTACAGAAAACCTTCCCCAAGTTACTGTTCACACAAATGTCTGTTTTGATGTTAGGGTCAAATTTGTCTCCGTTCTTAAAGATTGGGCTTTTGAGTCCTTGATTCGAGATGTCAGGGAAATAACCTACACTCAGGATCAAATTAAACAGTTTTAATATGGCCAATTGAAAATGTGCACTAGTGAGTTTGAGCATCTCATCTCTCTCGCTCTCTATCCCTCTCCTGCTCTCCCTCCCTCCTCTCTCCTCTCCTATCCCAGGGTGATCTTACGTTCCTGTTGTAATGCTACAGGTGAGATGATCCTGACCAATCAGAACACTAAGTCTGGCCAAAAGATCCACTATGAGACCAACCAAAAGCTATTTAAAACGGTCGACAAGAAACTACACAGCATGCTGCCAAAATACTTACCTTGGAGTAATGGTTTGTTGGGTCATTGTGCCGTGGTGGGAAGTGGAGGAATCCTGCAGAACAACAGCTGTGGAGCAGAGATAGACCGTGCTGATTACATCATCAGGTAACCTTCATCATTTTCACCATCACCATCATCACCACCACCATCATCCTCAACAACATCTCTCTCTTTCTCTCTCCTCCCTCACTTCACTTCTCTCTTCCCATCTCTCCCTGCCTCCTCTCTCTCTCCTTCCCTCCTCTCCCCTCCCCCTCTCTTTCTCTCTACACTCTCTCTCTCACCTCCCTCCTCTCTCGTTCGCTCTCTCTCTCTCACTCTCTCTAGGTTTAACCTGGGTCCGGTCACCAACAGTAAGGATGTAGGGAACAAAACACACCTGATGACCATCAACCCCAGTCAGATCAGAAGGTGAGAGAGAGAGAGAGAGGAAGGGGACCAATGACTCACTATATGAATGGACAAAGCCAACAATCACATGGCCCCATTCATTCCTAATTGAAGACTCAATAGCACACTTGAAGCCAAGATTTTCGCTTTTAGCGTCTAAGATGACGTCTCAGGGGGGAAACTTATGTAGACATAACAGGCACAGTTTGAGCTACTCCAGGAAGTGACGTTGCAGGCTAGCTCAGTGCTGCGCCCTCTCATTGAGTATCTCAAGTTCAAGGTCGTCTGGGTACTGTAGGTTGCTAGTAGCCACTGAATTAACCTTATAACTTCTTCTGTGTGCGATTTAAAAAAAAATCTGTGTAATAGAAGCAATTATTGGTACCACGATTGTCTTGAAAAAAATATGTACACAAATATTACCATTTCCCCGTTCACTTTTAAAGGGGAACCTGTTTCCTGAAAACAATGCCTGCACAATAGTGCAATGCCTTTTTATAGTTGTCTAAGAAGTGTTGAAGTTTAAAGTAAAAAAAACTGTAGTAGTAGTAGTAGTATCAGCAGCAGTAATATAAGAAGAAGTAGTGGTCGTATATATTGCAGGGGTCTCCAACAGGTCGATTGTGAGCTACCAGTAGCTCGCAGCCCACCTATGAGTAGGTTGCCAAACAATTCTGAAAGTACATGTGTTTTTTTGACCAAGCTTCATCTCCCTGACTGATGTCTTGAGATGTTGCTTGAATATATTCACATAATTTTCCGTCCCCATGATGCCATCTATTTTGTGAAGTGCACCAGTCCCTCCTGCAGCAAAGCACCCCCACAACACGATGCTGCTACCCCCGTGCTTCATGGCTGGGATGGTGTTCTTCAGCTTGCAAGCTTCCCCCTTTTTCCTCCAAACATAACGATGGTCATTATGGCCAAACAGTTCTGTTTTTCTTTCATCAGACCAGAGGACATTTCTCCAAAAAGTACAATCTTTGTCCCCATGTGCAGTTGCAAACCGTAGTCTGGCTTTTTTTGATGGTGGTTTTGGAGCAGTGGCTTCTTCCTTGCTGAGCGGCCTTTCAGGTTATGTCGATATAGTACTTGTTTTACTGTGGATGTATACTGTATTAGAAATACAGCACGCTCACGCTTTTTTCTTTCTTTCTCTTCCCCTCCCTCTTGACATTATCCCACCACTGGTTATACACTATTGGCTTAAAAAGCCTAACCTTTGTCTATCACTCCATGTGTAGCCAGTTGATGTGATAACCATCTTGTAGGTTGACAAAAATACTTTCCCCAACACCTTCTCAAGTAAATGTTAACTTCAAGTAGGCTTACCTGGCAGAAGTAGATCATGAGTAAGTATGTCATTTGTATCTATTATTTGTAATTTGCTAACTTTGCCATGAAATGAGCAGCAGCAGTACAGAACCATCGCTAGACCGGCACATTAAAACGGAACATTCCCGAGTACTTTCTCTTGTACACTAAGGACCCGGGGAAGAGTTGGAGAATGTGCCTTTTTGAAAGCTCGAAAAAAAATTGTAGGTCACGAGTTGTTTCATTTTTTAAAAGTAGCTCCCATGCTGGTAAAAGTTGGAGACCCCTGATATGGTAGTAGTGAGTGTGGTGGTCGACCTAATAGTAGAAGTAGTTGAATATCTGGAAAGGTCTTGTGAAGCAAGGCTAAGTAACTATAAGTCAGAAGTCAGTGGAATTCTTAGGGTTTTGGCTAGATGTTACCCCACTGACTTTAAGGGATAACTTTTGTGTAGTTACCAAGGCATCACTGAGGAGAACCATGTCAAGAGTTTTATAGGGCATTCTCAGGACGTCTGGGGGACCTTTGTGTAGTTCCCTGTAAGTTACCAGGACGTCATTAAGGAACATGTCAGGACGTTTGTAAGACATTCTCAATACGTTTGTTTTACCAGCCATTAGGACGTCATGTGATGGTCCCAGATGTCCCAAATCATTGTATGCAAAGTCATTAAAAGGGGTTTTAAGGTAAGCGGGAGGTAGTACAGCTAAAATTGTGTGAAAAATATTTCACCAATTATAATATGACAAAATAAATAAATCAACAACCAAAAAAAATGGGCAATATGATAACATTTAACATGAGTACTTAGTAATGACTTTTCAATAAATATGACCCCATCACTGAACTCGCAACTTCTGGATTTGAGTTTCACTTATCTTTCTGCTGCACCACAAAGTCTGTGTCATTCTCAAAAGTCCCCTACACATTCATTACCTATAATGCATCTCTGCATTTAGAAAAAGAGAGCCATCTGCACTGTTATTTTAGTTATCAGTTAATCCGACTCTCATCAATGATTTCAGTGACTTATTTCAGCAATTTGATGGTTTTCTCTACAGTTGACTAATGTTGATGGGGCATATTATTATGTTTTAATGTTTCTCCTGAATAGTGGCGGACCGTGACTATACTGTAGAGGTACCAAAAATCTTCCAATAACCTGTGTTGCATCTTCTGTAGTCGGACCATACTAGTTGTAGTGAAGGAGGAGTAATGCTTTTTGATGACATTATGAATGAATCAAACAGGCTGGACACGCATCGGGCAGTCGCTCACACAGAGACAAAACCGGCACGGACACAAACATGACACACAGCATAAAATAATGCGAACAGCAACAAAAAAAAACACACAAACCTATGGTAGCCTAACACCACTATCACTAATAGCGACAACAACAGTGTCACAAAAAAAAGTGACAGGCTATTGGTGCTGAAAGGACAGCGACCATAATACCTGTGCACTCCACTGAAAGAGAGTGCAGTTTTGGTCGAGCACATAGACCCGGCAGACACACGCAGCATCCAATAATGTTAAAGAATAAGCAAGCCCATCCATTCACTCCAGTAGGCCCCAATCATAACAGTACAAAAAACACAACCATTTCATTTCCAAAATGACAAACCAGCTATTACTTCCCATTGCAAATTGTTAATCACGTTCATCACACTAACCAGTGATATAAAGAAAATGCATCAATGTTTCAGACTCATTTATTTTCAGAGACAGCTACAGCAAGCAAGCTGCAATAAAAAAAAAACTGTGCCACTCACCAGATGATGACCATTTGAAAACTAAGTCTGTAAGTTCATCTTGAACACGGTCATGCTAACAAATTAGCAACCGCATCCACCTTGAAGTTGATGACAACTGCTGCTGCAGCTGCCGTCGCCATTGTCACACTACCACAATACAAGCTTGTTACTAGCGTAGGAAAACTGCCACTGTTCCTGTGCTCTTGAGTTCTCATTTGTGAGGTGTGTATGTCTTTGAGAAGGCCTGGACACATCACTTTTATTTTAAACGGTCCCACCCATTGCAAATCAAAATGTGATTGGTTCATTACACTGTCACTCCAGAATTCTGCTCTAATACAGTTGAATGTGCTGACCAGTTGCCCCTCTACAACCACTGATTATTATTTGACCCTGCTGGTCATCTATGAACGTTTGAAAATATTGAAGAACGATCTGGCCTTAATGGCTATGTACCCGTATAATCTCTCCCTGGCACAGCCAGAAGAGGACTGGCCACCCCTCAGAGCCTGGTTCCTCTCTAGGTTTATTCCTAGGTTCCTGCCTTTCTAGGGAGTTTTTCCTAGCCACTGTGCTCTTTGCGGTTTTATGATGTCTTCTGTAAGAGCACTTTGTGACATCTGCTTGATGTAAAAAGGTCTTTACAAATACATTTGATTGGATTTGAATGGCAGAGGCCTTCTGTCCAGCTTCTGAAGGCCTAGCCAATGACTAGCTGAGCTAGCTAAAATTTTCTACCCAGAGACCACCAAAGAATAACCATGATTGGATATTTTTTTCTTGAGCATTAATCTTTCTCCTTCCAACACAAACTGAAGAGATGAAATCTGAAATCCGGATTATTGAAAAGATGAAATAGAAAACTAAGATGACATTTTATTGTACAATATAGAGACATTTTATTTATCCTTAGGCCTCTAAAAGGCCCTCACATTTCCCCACTGCTCTTGAACCACTATGATAAATACAATAGTATTTTTTAACAGAGTTGAGAGTTACTTTGAAATGTAGGAATTTAACATGTAGATAGAAATTTGGTAGAACTGATTTAAGTTTCCCTGCATTAAAGTCTCCGGTCACTAGGAGCGCCGCCTCTGGACGAGTGGTTTCCTGTTTGCTTATTTCCTTATACAGCTAACTGAGTGCGGTCTTAGTGTCAGCATCTGTCTGTGGTGGAAATTAAACAGCCATGAAAAGTATAGTTGAAAACTCTCTAGGCAAGTAGTGTGTCCTGCAATTTATCACAATATACTCTACTTCAGGCGAGCAAAATCTAAAGACTTCCTTAGACCAGGCATCCGGCTCTTTGTCCTCTGTACCTGCGTCGCTTCCTCTTGCAAATAACAGGGATGTGGGCCCTGTCTGGTGTTCGGAGAATGTCCTGTGCGTCTTGCTTGTTGAAGAAAGAATCTGTGTCTAATCCGAGGTGAGTGATTTCTGTCCTGATATCCAGAAGCTCTTTTTTGTCGTAAGGTACTGTTGCAGAAACATTATGTACAAAATAAGTTACAAATAACGCGCAAAAAACCCCACATAATAGCACAATTGGTTGGGCGCCCGTAAAACTGCTGCCATTTCTCCCGCTGCCATTTTATTGCACTTTATTGTTACTAGGCACCCACCCTGCAGTTGTCTTGGCAGACCTGCTCCCTCCATGGCTCTAGCCAGTGAGAGAAACATGCTAACAAATGTTTGTGCTTTGAAACGAAATAAATACTGCCACAAAACGTTTGCTAGATTGATGATAGTGTTGCTAGACATAGCAAGTAAAGTGAACTTCAAAACGTGATGTACTATTATTGGAATTTGGAGCGCTTCTGGCATGACTTACTGCATCTTTAATGAAAGCTGTTGATGGTTTACTAAAACAGCTCTACCTCTTGATTGGTAGAAGCTTTTCCTGTTCTGCTTTCAGATTAGAAAATCAGAGAAGTAGACTTTTTTGTCTAACTTTTTGGGAAAGTGGTACAAATGTCAGTTGTTTATGAAAAAGTTACTGAAAATGGTGTTAATATGGTTACAAAAAAAGATTTCACACACTAACTTTTTGTTCAAGTTGATGCAAAGTGATCAAAGTAGCTGACTTGTGTGAAAAGTTGCATTGTTGCATTTATAGTGAATGGAATGTAGGAAGTGATGATGTCACAATGGAAGCTTTAGAATGTTGAAGAAATCCCATGAAAGTGGATGAAGTTTAATAAGTTTAATAAAAGTTTAATCATAAATAGTATCAAAAGGTTGTATGCAAGCACACTATTCCAGACCAGTCTGCACATTTTACATTTTGATATGGCGTTTCTAGCTTTAACGGTGTAAGAGGAGTAGCGTACTAAAGAAAAGAAGAACACAAAAAAACTATAAAAAGGCCAAAGTAATTCGTAAAATATTGTGTGTGGCTGCTTTCGCAAGTCACATTAATAAGAAGTATGAAGAAGTATGAAGAATTTTAAAGTCGGGACTTTTTCTTCACAAGTCCCTCCTAACTATAAGTAAGAAATCATTTGTACAATATCAAGAGTGTGGCTGCTGTTGTGGTTGAATATAGATTTAAACTAAGAAAAGACAAAGTTTCTGTTCATCAGTAGAAGTAAAGTTAGCTAGCTAACCATTGCATGTTTCCATAGTTACCACAACCTGACGAAGGCCCCTCTACCGTTGGCCAATCGTGTCACAGCTTATGGGAACGCCTCCCTGCTCCTGCCGGCATTCAGCTACACAATCTGTACTAAACTGTCATTGGATGTTTACCACGCCCTTCGACCGCTGAGGCCCAATCAGAAGGTGGTATTCTTCAACCCCAATTTCATGCTTAATCTGGGCAGGAAGTGGAAAGGGCAGGGTTTAAAAGAGCGACGCCTCAGCACCGGGCTGATGCTGGCTAGTGTGGCCATGGAACTCTGCAAAGAGGTAAGAGTGTGAGTGAGTGAGTGAGTGAGTGAGTGAGTGAGTGAGTGAGGGAGTGAGGGAGTGAGTGAGTGAGGGAGTGAGGGAGGGTGTATGTGCATATTTGTGTTGTCTGTCTCTAAGTTTCTACCTGTCTCTCTGTCAGGTTCATATTTACGGTTTCTGGCCCTTCTCTCTGGATCTAAACCACAATCCTTTGCCCCATCATTACTATGACAACGTTGGCCCTAATAAAGGCATCCACTCCATGCCTGATGAGTTCCTACTGCTACTGAAGCTACACACACAGGGAGTGCTGCAACTACACCTGGAACGCTGCTGAACACACACACACTCAAACACTCATGCACACACACACACTCCATCTTTATTGTTGTGTTTTATGTTGATTAAAAAAAAATAAACATTTTTATAATATCAGAATGTCTCTAACTCTCTCTTGTTCCCTGGCTGGCTTTATCAGTCTACTGATGGTAAATGGCATGAATATATTGTATTTTGGCCATATGCCAAACACACACATTTATATGTTGCAGGGATTCACCACACACCCACTGCACAGGCACATGCTTTTGGTACTATTTAAACGTTTTTAAAACCTTTTCTGTCATCTGAATAAGTAGTTTTAGGGGATTTTAACTTAATTTGGCTTACCCCGGCCTCAGACCATTTTAATAAAATGTGTCTTGACTTTAACCTGACCCTGCTAGATTCCTTCAATCTCCACCGAGTTAGTTTTTAGTTTTCGTTTTTTTGCGCCTCATGTGGAACGATCTCCAAAACTTCTTAAAGTTGGTTGAGTTGGTCCCTATAGGGCAATTTAGTGTAATTGATGTGCTCAAAAAAATAAAGGGAACACTTAAACAACACAATGTAACTCCAAGTCAATCACACTTCTGTGAAATCAAACTGTCCACTTAGGAAGCAACACTGATTGACAATACATTTCACATGCTGTTGTGCAAATGGAATAGACAACAGGTGGAAATTATAGGCAATTAGCAAGACACCCCCAATAAAGGAGTGGTTCTGCAGGTGGTGACCACAGACCACTTCTCAGTTCCTATGCTTCCTGGCTGATGTTTTGGTCACTTTTGAATGCTGGCGGTGCTTTCACTCTAGTGGTAGCATGAGACGGAGTCTACAACCCACACAAGTGGCTCAGGTAGTGCAGCTCATCCAGGATGGAACATCAATGCGAGCTGTGGCAAGAAGGTTTGCTGTGTCTGTCAGCATAGTGTCCAGAGCATGGAGGCGCTACCAGGAGACAGGCCAGTACATCAGGAGACGTGGAAGAGGCCGTAGGAGGGCAACAACCCAGCAGCAGGACCGCTACCTCCGCCTTTGTGCAAGGAGAAGCACTGCCAGAGCCCTGCAAAATGACCTCCAGCAGGCCACAAATGTGCATGTGTCTGCTCAAACGGTCAGAAACAGACTCCATGAGGGTGGTATGAGGGCCTGACGTCCACAGGTGGGGGTTGTGCTTACAGTCCAACACCTGTGCAGGACGTTTGGCATTTGCCAGAGAACACCAAGATTAGCAAATTCGACACTGGCGCCCTGTGCTCTTCACAGATGAAAGCAGGTTCACACTGAGCACATGTGACAGACGTGACAGAGTCTGGAGATGCCGTGGAGAACGTTCTTCTGCCTGCAACATCCTCCAGCATGACCGGTTTGGCGGTGGGTCAGTCATGGTGTGGGGTGGCATTTCTTTGGGGGGGGCCGCACAGCCCTCCATGTGCTCGCCAGAGGTAGTCTGACTGCCATTAAGCACCGAGATGAGATCCTCAGACCCCTTGTGAGCCCATATGCTGGTGCGGTTGGCCCTGGGTTCCCCCTAATGCAAGACAATGCTAGACCTCATGTGGCTGGAGTGTGTCAGCAGTTCCTGCAAGAGGAAGGCATTGATGCTATGGACTGGCCCGCCCGTTCCCCAGACCTGAATCCAATTGAGCACATCTGGGACATCATGTCTCGCTCCATCCACCAATCCACCTCGCTCCATCCACGCTCCGTTGCACCACAGACTGTCCAGGAGTTGGCGGATGCTTTAGTCCAGGTCTGGGAGGAGATCCCTCAGGAGACCATCCGCCACCTCATCAGGAGCATGCCCAGGCGTTGTAGGGAGGTCATACAGGCACGTGGAGGCCACACACACTACTGAGCCTTATTTTGACTTGTTTTAAGGACATTACATCAAAGTTGGATCAGCCTGTAGTGTGGTTTTCCACTTTAATTTTGAGAGTGACTCCAAATCCAGACCTCCATGGGTTGATAAATTTGATTTCCATTGATAATTTTTGTGTGATTTTGTTGTCAGCACATTCAACTATGTAAAGAAAAAAGTATTTAATAAGAATATTTCATTCATTCAAATCTAGGATGTGTTATTTTAGTGTTCCCTTAATTTTTTTGAGCAGTGTATATACACTGAAAAAAAATATAAACACAACGTGTAAAGTGTTGGTCCCATCTGCCCACTGCACTGAGGCTAGGAAACTGTCACCATCGATAAATCCACAATAATTGAGAATTTCAATAAGCATTTTTCTACAGCTGGCCATGCTTTCCACCTGGTTACCCCTACCCTGGTCAACAGCCCTGCACCCCCCACAGCAACTTGCCCAAGCCTCCCCCATTTCTCCTTCACCCAAATCCAGATAGCTGAAGATCTGAAAGTGTTGCAAAATCAGCTGGACTAGACAATCTGGACCCTCTCTTTCTAAAATGATCTGCCGCAAATGTTGCAACCCCTATTACTAGACTGTTCAACCTCTCTTTCGTATCGTCTGAGATTCCCAAAGATTGGAAAGCTGCCGCGGTCATCCCCCTCTTCAAAGGGGAGACACTCTAGACCCAAACTGTTACAGACCTATATCTATCCTATCTAAGGTCTTCGAAAGCCAAGTTAACAAACAGATCACCGACCATTTCGAATCCCATCGTACCTTCTCCGCTATGCAATCTGGTTTCAGAGCTGGTCATGGGTGCACCTCAGCCACACTCAGGGTCCTAAACGATATCATAACCGCCATCGATAAAAGATAATACTGTGCAGCCGTATTCATGGACCTGGCCAAGGCTTTCGACTCTGTCATTCACCACATTCTTATAGGCAGACTCAATATCCTTGGTTTCTCAAATGACTGCCTCGCCTGGTTTACCAACTACTTCTCTGACAGAGTTCAGTGTGTCAAATCAGAGGGCCTGTTGTCCGGACCTCTGGCAGTCTCTCTAGGTCGGTGCCACATGGTTCAATTCTCGGGCAGACTCTTTTCTCTGTATACAATCAATGATGTCGCTCTTGCTGCTGGTGATTCTCTGATCCACCTCTACGCAGACGATACCATTCTGTATACATCTGGCCCTTCTTTGGACACTGTGTTAACTAACCTCCAGACAAGCTTCAATGCCATTCAACACTCCTTCCTTGGCCTCCAACTGCTCTTAAATGCAGGTAAAACTAAATGCATGCTCTTCAACCGATTGCTGCCTGCCCGCCCGCCAAGCATCACTACTCTGGACGGTTCTGGCTTAGAATATGTGGACAACTACACATACCTAGGTGTCTGGTTAGACTGTAAACTCTCCTTCCAGACTCACATTAAGCATCTCCAATCCCAAATTAAATCTAATTGGCTTTCTATTTCGCAAAACAAACATCCTTCACTCATGCTGCCAAACATACCCTCGTAAAACTGACTATCCTACCGATTCTTGATTTTGGTGATGTAATTTACAAAATAGCCTCCAACACTCTACTCAGCAAACTGGATGCAGTCTATCACAGTGCCATCCATTCTGTCACCAAAGCCCCATATACACCCACCACTGCGAACTGTATGCTCTCGTTGGCTGGCCCTCGCTTCATATTCGTAGCCAAACCCAATGACTCCAGGTCATTTAAGTCTTTGCCTTATCTCAGCTCACTGATCACCATAGCAGCACCCACCCATAGCACCCCTCCAGCAGGTATATTTCACTGGTCACCCCCAAAGCCAATTCCTCCTTTGGCCGCCTTTTCTTCCAGTTCTCTGCTGCCAATGACTGGAATGAATTGCAAAAATCACTGAAGCTGGAGACTCATGTCTCCCTCACTAACTTCAAGCATCAACTGTCAGAGCAGCTCACCTGACAGGTCTGGCATATCAAGAAGCATGATCATTACACAGGTGCACCTTGTGCCTTGGACAATAAAAAGCTTCTCTAAAATGTGCAGTTTTTTCACACAACACAATGCCACAGATGTCTCAAGTTTTGAGGGAGCATGCAATTGGCACGCAGACTGCAGAAATGTCCACCATTTTCTCTACCATAAGCCACCTCCAATGTCGGTTTAGAGAATTTGGCAGTACGTACAACCGGCCTCACAACCGCAGACCACATGTAACCAAGCCAGCTCAGGATCTCCACATCTGGCTTCTTCACCTGCGGTAGCGTCCGAGACCAACCACCATGAATCTGAGGAGTATTTTGTCTGTAATTAAGCCGTTTAGGGGGGAAAAACTCATTCTGATTGGCTGGGCCTGGCTCCCCAGTGGGTGGCTTCACCCCTGCCCAGTCATGTGAAATCCATAGATTAGGGCCTAATGAATTTATTTCAATTGACTGATTTCCTTACATGAACTGTAACTCCGTAAAATAGTTGAAATTGTTGCATGTTGCGTTTATATTTTTGTTCAGTAGATGTGTATAGTGTAATTGCTCTTTATTGATGTGTTTATGCAGGGCTCATCTGAGAAAGAGACCTTGGTCTCATCATGACTCCCTGCTTAAGTAAAAGTTAAATAAAATATAAAATAACGTCATTATATTAATCAAATATTAATCAAATATTTTATAGTACATAGTATCTGTGTCTTTACACAGTCTTCCCAGGATTAGAGAGGCTATGTCGGGAAAGACAGAAAAAACAGGTGAGACCTGTTTCCGTTACGTCTCCCTGGGAACAGAGGTTAGTCACACACACACACACACACACACACACACACACACACACACACACACACACACACACACACACACACACACACACCTTACATGATATCCAGGGTAGCAGTAGTTATCCTCGCAACCTCCCAAGGAAATCACTGTCAAAACAAGATACACTATGGACCAGAGGGACACATTTACATATCTTCCCAGCATTTATCATCGTCCCAAAGTTCCCACAGACAATCCTTTTCCAACCCTGTGTTTCAAGGTATACAGATGATGCAGTCAACATTGGCCTGTATCTCTCTTTGTTATTTTAAAATCACAGGAAGACCTGGCACTTCATTATAACTTGCACATGTTTTTCCTAGGTTACATCACCATTCCTGTCATTCAGTCCAATACAGTTTCAATACAGGTTAATTAAGAGTCTAACAATGTGTGCACTGCACCTTTAAGACCATTCAGGTCTCTGTGTCAGTTGAGCTGATGTCTCTGCCAGGAGGCCTTAAGTGAGTGCGTGTGCGTGTGCGTGTGCGTGTGCGTGTGCGTGTGCGTGTGCGTGTGCGTGTGCGTGTGCGTGTGCGTGTGTGTGTGTGTGTGTGTGTGTGTGTGTGTGTGAAGGGGGGGGCAGGAGTTAGGTGGACAAACACAGAACAGTGGTAGAACAGCGGAGGGAGGCAAGCGAGAGAAAAGAAGAGAAAGGAAGGGAGATGATAGCCGAGAAAGGAAAGGAGAGAGATTATTATTCCACAGGCAGTTATATAACTGGCCCAGACACTGAGTCACCTCAGACAACAGAGTAAACCGAGTACAGACACACAGACAGGGAGGGTACTGGGACAGCCTATTCAGTATAGTGAATAAGGAATTAGGGCATAGCCAACACTAGGGTACTGGGACACTCTGTTTACTAGGGCGTTATATGGCATTGCCAAGAATAGTAAACAGACTAGACCAAGACATGACATAGGCAGGGGAATCAAAAGTACAACATAATCAAACAACCATACCACCATTTCCTGTGGTGTCCAATGCTAGATGGAGATGGATAAGAATTCAAGTAGAAACGTGTAGTATTTAGTCTTTGAAACAAGTTTGGTCAGGGGGATGGAGGGAAGCACGGAGGGAGGGTACACCTTAGTGACGCCACAGAGGGGCCTGTCTCTAATGGGGAAGCTGAGTTTGTTTGAGCAGCCACCCAGGGCCCAGCTCCAAATTCAATCACAGAGGATGTGGTTCAACTTCTAATTTTACCAAAACATTTTGTCTGCAGCGGCTATGTATATGCTGGGCTGAAGGGGGGTGGAGGGTAGGGGGGTGAAGAGTGAGGGGAGGTAGAGGGAAAGGGACCAGACCCCCTGACCCTCTACTGTCACTGGACAGAAATTATATAGAAATTATATATATTTTTTAAGTCTGCGGCTATATTTAAACCAGCTCGCAGCAGTCTGCCCTATTACTGAGAGAGGAATTGGACTTGTTTAGCTGGTATTCCCAGCATACTGTACTGTACAGTATGTGTAGGTACGCGTGACATGGCTTAATGGGGTGTGTGTGTCTGTGCGTGCGTGGTCCGCGTGTGCATTTGTGTGTTGGGTGAGAGAGTGTGGCTTTTCAAGGAGTAGGAAAAACACTTTTCTCAATCTGAACTATTTGTTTTCCAAACATAAATCTGCACATACTTCTTGTTTTTACCATTCTACATCTCTTCCTCTTCTAGAGTACATTCATTGTCTGAGATATTGGAGCCTCTGGTGAGGTAGACTCACTGCTGTGATGGCAGTAATTGAGTAAAAAGGTGGGTAAACACCAAGGCCAACCTTTTTAAGCAAATATTGAACCACTGACTTGAAGACGGTAAGACAGATAAGCTCAGTACTCGGGGAGTTAAGGAAGGAGATGAGAATGAGACGCTACTCATGGAGAAGTTAGTCGGTAGAGTAGCTTATGGATAAACTGTCATGAACATACATCCAAACACACTGTATAATCGAACACTCCCACTCTCGCCCCTCGACTCACACGACCTTTCCCTTCTCCTTTCAACTTCAACCCCCCCCCCTTCTCTCTTATTCTTTCTTCATGACATTACTCTCTATCATTGCCCCATTTTTCCTAACCGTTAGCCCCTAAGTTATCTTAACTTACCCTTGTGGATTGTGTATGGAAATGGAATAGGACCATGCAACATCGTCTTCTAGACATGACAAGAGCATTTGTTTCTTTGCTACCATTACTTCCACCGACAACTCACTTTTGCATGTCTACAATTTCCGAATGTCTCCGTCAATTTTTATTACCACATTTACATGCACACCAATATCCCGTTTATATTCTGGATACTCAAGCATTTTTTTTGTTTTTGAGTTGACGCATATAAAACATCATGTCCAGTTTACAATAACCCCCCCCCAAAAAAGTGTGTATTCCAGTTATGAGAAACATGGATAAGATGCCTGGGATATGCTGATCTTAGACGGAATACTGTGGCATGGAAACATCTTATCTCGTTTACTGTCGTTTTTCGCAGTCTGTGCAGCCTGTGTGATGTTTTCACCTGATTTTCGAACAAATTACTTCAAAAAGTAGGCTACCTACGCAGTTCCATCCGCCATAGTAATTCCATGATAGTATTTTTGCTGATGCTCCGTACTGGACTATATAGCCTACTGGCTTAGACTACTTTCACCCCTAATTTAGGGAGGCCATATTATAATTTTTGACATTTGGTAGCTCATTTGTTTGACAACTATAGCTAGATACATGCGGCTTCTCTTCTGTCATAACTTGATGCCCAAGGGCGGGGGGATTGGGGGGAATCTAAGGGGAGACTCAGGGGATGGATGGGTGGGAGGGGGACTGATAAGCAACCACGGTTGCTGGGTGGGATGGGAAGGGGTGGGAAGCATGCTTTATTCAGGGTGGGGGGGGATGCGGGCGGGTGGATGGGGGCTGATCTTTATATACCTTATCTAATTTTTTGGTTCCTGCAACCACCCTTTATTTAGACGAAACAAAATAAAAAGTTGGTCACAATTTTTTTGTATTACTTGTTGTCCTAGAAGACTAAATACAGCAGTGCTCACCAGAATAACGGCTTAAATCGATAGAATGAATGCATTAGTAATCTGGTTAACACGGTCACCAGTAAAGGATGTTTAGGAGGATGTTTAGGGGCCGTGTCGGGGAGGAAATGTAATAACTCCAAAGCAATGGAAAGATTGTTCCCATGCAAAATGTCCAAGTGTCATCAATTTGACTGGTGAGAAATCGATGAAACATGTTTCTGATAAGACTTCAGTTTGTCTTGGGTGCATAACTTAGGTGGTTGAAAATACTGTCTGCTTGCTTAACAGTGTCAAATATAACAAGTTACACATGCATTTGCATTTTTATCAAGAAATGCTCAAATAAATAAATATTTCTCCACTCCTGTTCTTGAGACAAAATTAACATTTGGTGTATTTGTTTAACTGCAAGACATGTATAATTCTACAGGCATTAATATTATATTAGGCTACTTGTCAGAGGTTATAGGCCTACAGTCAGTGTCTAGATTTCAGTTATTATTACATTTAACCCATATAAACTTAAATTAGGAATATTCTGAGCGGGATATCAAAGGTGCATGTAAGCAGCCAATCCAGAATAAGACCTTAAGCGGGATATGAGCTACTACCCATTATACCGTGCACATGTAAATGTAGTCAGTAGATTGAAGAGATTTCTGGTGCTGACTCATTTGGAGCAGGAACCCAGGGGCCATTGACAGGCATCACTAACCCCTGCTCCACTCATCTGAGGAATACCCAGCATCACATTTAGGAATACCCAGACCATTCCTCCTAAAAGCCCTGCTACCAAGATTCTCTATGAGATCATGCTTCTGCTTTCTCTCCATAGAAATGTCTCTATAGACACAAAGGCCATAATAGAGGGGGAGGATAAGTGTGTGGGCAGCCCTGCGTGAATGTGTGTTTGGGGTAAGTGTGTACGCATGGATTTTTGTATGGAGCAGTCATTGTGTGTGTGTGTGTGTGTGTGTGTGTGTGTGTGTGTGTGTGTGACACAGGAGGCTGAGTGTTCCCCTCCTGTAATGAATGGTTACCTGATCCTCGCGTCAGTCAGCCCCCTCACCCATGTGCCTTCAGACCACAACGTGTCAATCACCGCCACACACACACACACACACACACACACACACACACACACACACACACACTACAAATGGAGTGGCCAACGACACACATAGTGATATGTGCTGGATTCAGAGTGATCAAGTAGCCTAACTCTCAATTCACTCACACATCATACACACACTCATTCGCTCCGTATATCAGCACCCATGCTCTCATATACATGTGCCATTATTTCCAAATGAAATACATTTTTATTTGTCACATACGCCGAATCCAATATGTGAAGACCTTACCGTGAAATGCTCACTTACAAGCCCTTAACCAACAATGCACTTTTATGAAAAATAAGTGTCAAGAAAAAATATTTACTAAATAAACTTAAGTTAAAAATAAAAGAGTAACAAAATAACAATAACGTGGCCATTTACAGGGGGTTCCGGTACCGAGTCAACGTACGGGGGTACAGGTTAGTCGAGGTAATATGTACATGTAGGTAGGGGTGGACTATAGATAATAAACAGCGAGTAGCAGAAGTGTCAAAAAAGATGAGGGAGGTAAATGCAAATAGCCCAGGTAGCCATTTGGTTAGCTGTTCAGCAGTCTTATGGCTTGGGGGTAGAAGCTGTTAAAAAGCCTTTTGGACCTAGACGTGGCGCTCCGGTACCGCTTGCAGAGAGAACAGTCTATGACTAGGGTGGCTGGAACACCTTGCATTATTTTTGTAATGCTGGAACGTAATCACTGCAATTCTGAATGTATGATCAAACCAACACATTCACTCAGTAGTTTTCTGTAATTATTCAAAAAGTTTTCACTCAATACTGTAGATTATTTAATAAAGTACAACAAGATTTAATAGTGGAAGTGGGTGCCTTCAAAAAATAACCTTAATAGAGAATCCACGGTTTGAATCTACAGCGCCTTCAGAAAATAGTCAAACCCGTTGACTTTTTCCACGTTTTGTTACAGCCTTATTCTAAAATTGATAAGTGTTTTTTTCTCATCAATCTAAACACAATACCCCATAATGACAAAGCAAAAACAGTTTTTTTGAAATGTTAGCTAATTTACAGTTGACGTCAGAAGTTTACATGCACCTTAGCCAAATAGATTTAAACTCAGTTTTTCACAATTCCTGACATTTAATCCTAGTAAAAATTCCCTGCCTTAGGTCAGTTCGGATCACAACTTAATTTTAAGAATGTGAAATGTCAGAACAATAGTGGAGAGAATTATTTATTTCAGCTTTTATTTCTTTCATCACATTCCCAGTGGGTCAGAAGTTATATAGATACACTAAATTAATATTTGGTAGCATTGCCTTTAAATTGTTTAACTTGGGTCAAACATTTCCGGTAGCCTTCCAAAAGGTTCCCACAATAAGTTGGGGGAATTTTGGTCCATTCCCCCTTACAGATCTGGTGTAACTGAGTCAGGTTCGTAGGCTTCCTCGCTCGCACACACCTTTTCAGTTCTGCCCACACATTGTCTATAGGATTGAGGTCAGGACTTTGTGATGGCCACTCCAATACCGCGACTTTGTTGTCCTTAAGCCATCTTGCCACAAATATGGAAGCATGCAAGGGGTCATTGTCCATTTGGAAGACCCATTTGCGACCAAGCTTTAACTTCCAGACTGATGTCTTGAGATGTTGCTTCAATATATCCACATCATTTTCCGTCCTCATGATGCCATCTATTTTGTGAAGTGCACCAGTCCCTCCAACAGCAAAGCACCCCCACAACATGATGCTGCCACCCCCGTGCTTCACATTTGGGATGGTATTCTTCGGCTTACAAGCCTCCCCCTTTTTTCTCCAAACATAACGATGGTCATTATGGCCAAACAATTATATTTTTGTTTCATCAGACTGGAGGACATTTCTCCAAAAAGTACGATCTTTGTCCCCATGTGCAGTTGCAAACTGTAGTCTGGCTTTTTCCTTGCTGAGTGGCCTTTCAGGCTATGTTGATATAGGACTAGTTTTACTGTTGATATAGATACTTTTGTACCTGTTTCCTACAGCATCTTCACAAGGTCTTTTGCTGTTGTTCTGGGATTGATTTGCACTTTGCGCACCAAAGTACGTTCATCTCTAAGAGACAGAACTCATCTCCTTCCTGAGCGGTATGACGGCAGCGTGGTCCCATGGTGTTTATACTTGCGTACTATTGTTTGTACAGATGAACGTGGTACCTTCAGGCGTTGGGAAATTGCTCCCAAGGATGAAGCAGACTTGTGGAGGTCTGTGGCTGATTTCTTTTGATTTTCCCATGATGTCAAGCGAAGAGGCACTGAGTTTGAAGGTAGGCCTTGAAATACATCCACAAGTATACCTCCAATTGACTCAAATGATGTCAATTAGCCTATCAGAAGCTTCTAAATCCATGACATGATTTTCTGGAATTTTCCAAGCTGTTTAAAGGCACAGTCACTGGAATTGTGATACAGTGAATTATAAGTGAAATAATTGGAAAAATGACTTGTGTCATGCACAAAGTCAATGTTCTAACGGACTTTCCAAAACTATAGTTTGTTAACAAGAAATTTGTGGAGTGGTTGAAAAACAAGTTTTAAGGACTCCAACCTAAGTGTATGTAAACTTCCGACTTCAACTGTATTGCAAATAATCAACTGAAATATCACATTTACATAAGTTTTCAGACCCTTTACTCAGTACGATTGCTTTTCTGATTTCCGTGACCAAGTTACATGCTGCTAGCTGGACAAAATGCTATGCTAGGCTATCGATAAACGTACGCAAATGCTTGTCTAGCTTTCGCTGTAAAGCATATTTTGAAAATCTGAGATGACAGGGTGATTTACAAAAGGCTAAGCTGTGTCTCAATATATTTCATTTGTGATTATCATGAATAGGAATATTTTCTAGGAATATTTATGTCCGTTGCGTTATGCTAATTAGTGTCAGGCGGGATGGGTAGTCACTAGAGGCTAAGTGTATGTAAACTTCTGACTTCAACTGTATTGCAAATAATCAACTGAAATATCACATTTACATAAGTTTTCAGACCCTTTACTCAGTACTTTGTTGAAAAGCCTTTGGCAGCGATTACAGCATGAAGTCTTCTTGGGTATGACCACTAGCCTAGTGGTTAGCGCTTTGGGCCAGTAACCGAAAGGTTGCTAGATCGAATCCCCGAGCTGACAAGTTAAAAATATGTTGTTTTGACCCCGAACAAGGCATTTAACCCACTGTTCCTAGGCCGTCATTATAAATAAGAATTTGTTCTTAACTGACTTGCCAATTTAAATAAAGGTACAAAAATATGAAGCTACAAGCTTGGCACACCTGTATTTGGGGAGTTTCTCCCATTCTTCTCTGCAGATCCTCTCAAGCTGTGTCAGGTTGAATGGGGAGCATCACTGCACAGCTATTTTCAGGTCTCTCCAGAGATGTTTAATCGGGTTCAAGTCCTGCCTCTGGCTGGACCACTCAAGAACATTCAGAGATAGTCCCGAAGCCCCTCCTGCATTGTCTTGGCTGTGTCCTTAGGGTCATTGTTCTGTTGGTAGGTGAATCTTCGCCCCAGTCTCAGGTCCAAGCACTCTGTACTTTTCTCCGTTCATCTTTGCCTCGTTCCTGACTAGTCTCCCAGTCCCTGCCACTGAAAAATCCCCACAGCATGATGCTGCCACCAACATGCTTCACTGTAGGGATGGTACCAGGTTTCCTCCAGATGTGATAATTGACATTCAGGCCAAATAGTTCAATCTTGGTTTCATCAGACCAGAGAGAGAGAGTCCTTTAGGTGCCTTTTGGCAAACTCCAAGTGGGCTGTCATTTGCCTTTTACTGAGGAGGGGCTTCAGTCTGGCCACTCTGCCATAAAAGCTTGATTGGTGGAGTGCTGCAGAGATGGTTGTCCTTCTAGAAGGTTCTCCCATCTCCACAGAGGACCTCTGGAGCTTTGTCAGAGTGCCCATCGGGTTCTTGGTCACCTCCCTGACCAAGGCCCTTCTCCCCCGATTGCTCAGTTTGGCCGGGCGGCCAGCTCAAGGCTTGGTGGTTCCAAACATCTTCCATTTAAGAATGATGGGAGCCACTGTGTTCTTGGGGACCTTCAAAGCTGCAAGCATTTTTTGGTACCATTCCACAGATCTGTGCCTTGACACAGTCCTGTCTCGGAGCTCTACCGACAATTCCTTCGACCTCATGGCTTGGTTTTTGCTCTGACATGCACAACTGTATGATCTTATATAGACAGGCGTGTGCCTTTCCAAATCATGTCCAATCAAGTTGTAGAAACATCTCAAGGATGATCAATGGAATCAGGATGCACCCGAGATCAATATTGAGTCTAATTGCAAAGGGTCTGAATACTTATCTAAATATTTTTTTAAATAAATGTACAAACATTTCAAAAATCCTGTTTTTGCTTTGTCATTATGGGGCACTGCGTGATTGCTGAGGATTTGTTTTTAATTTAATACATTTTAGAATAAGACTGTAATGTAACAAAATATGGAAAAAGTAAAGCCGTCTGAATACTCTCCTACTCTCTCTCTCTCTCTCTTTTTTTGTCTCTTTTCTGTTTATGATGGTGCGAGCTGGATCCCAGTTTAATTGTACTGCCCACAAAGAGGCGCGAGGCCTTCCAAAAGTTTCCCCGCCAGAGAAGGAGTAGTCTCCCCACCTCAACACTCCTCTTCTTCCACACTCATCTTTGTCAATCTGACTGACAAGTACAATTTCTCTCTAATTCCCTATCTGGAATGGCTCTCTGCTCTCAAATGGCGGGTCAAGAGAGAAAACTCATTTGAAATAAAAAAAGCCACAATACTTTAGCAGGTTATGGGAACATCCTGAACATTCTGTGAGATTTAGGCTAGCCTGTTTGGGCTAGGCGTCCCGCTAGTGGGACAACTTCCGGTGAAACTGGAGGGTGCGCAATTCAAAAAAATTATCATAAAAATTATGGATATTAAACATTCAGATACATATAAGTGTCTTATATTGGTTGAAAGCTTAAATTCTTGTTAATCTAGCTGCACTGTCCGATTTACAGTAGCTATTACAGTGAAAACATGCCATGTGATTGTTTGAGGACGGCGCCCCACATCAAAATATTTTTCTACCGGCATAGGTTTCATACATTCACATATAACGATTAAATATTCACTTACTTTTTGAAAATCTTCCTATGATGTGTCATCCAAAGGGTCCCAGCTATAACATGTACTGTCGTTGTGTTAGATAAAATCTTTTTTTATATCCCAAAAAGTCAGTTTAGTTGGCGCCATCGATTTGAGTAATCCACTCGTTCAACATGCAGAGAAAGGAATCCGAAAATCTACCCCTAAACTTTGTTTCAACAAGTCAAAATATGTTTCTATTTACTCTTCAGATACCCTAAAATGTAATCAAACTATAATATTTCTTATGGAAAGAAGTATGTTCAATCGGAAACTGATTTTAGCAGGTGCATCTTGTCTTCTTGGCGCGCACAAACACAAATTTCCAAGACTGTGTGACTGTACTAAAACTGATATATCTTATTTGTTTTTGAAGTTACATGCCTGAAACCTTGAACATAGACTGCTGACACCCTGTGGAAGTCATAGGAATTGCATACAGGGAGCTAATTTACAAACAAAATTCTAGTTGGTTTTTCTTTTTCATTCTCCTACATTATTTTAACATTTCTTCAAACTTCAAAGTGTTTTCTTTCCAACGGTACAAATTATATGCATATCCTGGCTTCAGGGCCAGCGCAACAGGCAGTTTACTCAGGCGGAAATTGAGAAAAAAGGGGCCTAGCCCCTTGTGAAACATCAACCAAAACAATGTCATCTCCATCCCTCTTTTCTTCTCTTTCTTTAAGAGAAATCTATTTCATATATATTTTTTATATTTATTTATTTAATATCTATTTCTGTTATGGGTACATAAATGTGCTGATGATAAAAATATCAAACACACATTATTGGCATGAGCCATAAAGCAAATATCGGTACTCTCAAATAATCAAATATAAAAAAGACACAGCTCTCTTTGTCTGACGAAACGAACACACCTCAAGCGAAAAATATGTAAATCAACAAAGCTCAATACCAATCAGACATACATCTGTAGATCTTCCAAACTAAGCAGAGAGAGCCTCTCCTTATCAATCAGTCAATCAGTCAATCAATGAATCACGTTTATTGATAAAGCCCTTTTTACATCAGTAGATGTCACAAAGTGCTATACAGAAACCCAGCCTAAGACCCCAAACATTAAGCAATGCAGATGTAGAAGCACGGTGGCTAGTAAAAACTCCCTAGAAAGGCCAGGAACCTAGGAAGAATCCTAGAATGGAACCAGGCTCTGTGGGATGGCCAGTCCTCTTCTGGCTGTACCGGTTGGAGATTTTAAGTGTACATGGCATTTTAAGGCCAGTTGTTCTTCAAGATGTTCAAACATTCATAGATGACCAACATGATCAACTAATAATCACAGTGGTTGTAGAGGGTGCAGTACCACAGGAGAAAATGTCAGTTGGCTTTTCATAGCCGAGCATTCAGAGGTCGAGACAGCAGGTGCGGTAGAGAGACATAGAGTCAAAAACAGCGTGTCCGGGACAAGGTAGCAGTTGAAACTGGAGCAGCAGCACAACCAGGTGGACTGGGGACAGCCAGGAGTCATCAGGCCAGGTAGTCCTGAGGCATGATCTTATGGCTCAGGTCCTCCAGGAGGGGAGAGAGGGAGAGAGAGAGACTTAGAGGGAGCAGCATGCTTACATTCACACAGGACACCAGATAAGACAGGAGATCTACACCAGATATAACAGACTGACCCTAGACCCGCGGCACATAGACTATTGAAGCATAGATACTGGAGACTGAGACAGGGGTGGGTAGGGGGACACTCTGGCCCTGTCCGAAGATACCCCCGGACAGGGCCAACCAGGCAGAATATAACCCCACCCACTTTGCCAAAGCACTGCCCCCACACACCACTACAGGGATATCAACAGACCACCAACTTACTACCCTGAGACAAGGCTGAGTATAGCCCACCAAGATCTCATCCACCGCACGAGCCCGAGGGGGCTCTAAACAGTACAGGAAGGTCACGTCTGTAACTCAACCCACTCAAGTGAATCCCCCCTCCAAGGGATGGCATGGAAGAGCACATGTCTGATTGGTATTGAGCTTTGTTGATTGACACATTTTTAGCTTGAGGCATGCTCGTTTATGTACACTGAGTATACCAAACATTGGTCAGTCAATGTTCTGTACATCCAGTGTATTTATATACAGTAATAGTCAAAAGTTCGGACACACATACTCATTCAAGGGTTTTTCTTTATTTTCCCTATTTTCTACATTGTATAATACACTCCTGGAATTCTCTCAACCAGCTTCATGAGGTAATCATCTGGAATGCACTTCAATTGACAGGTTAACAAGAACTTTGAAAGTTTCTTCAAGTGCAGTCGCAAAAAACGTCAAGCGCTATCATGAAAGTGACTCTCATGAGGACCACCACAGGAAGGAAGACCCAGAGTTACCTCTGCTGCAGAGGATAAGTTCATTAGAGTTACCAGCCTCAGAAATCGGCAATTAACTGCACCTCAGATTTCAGCACAAATAAATGCTTCGGAGAGATCATGTAACAGACACATCTCAACAACACTGTTCAGAGGAGACTGCGTGAATTAGGCCTTCATGGTTGAATTGCCGCAAAGAAACCACTACTAAAGGACACCATTATTAAGAAGAGACTTGCTTGGGCCAAGAAACACGAGCAATGAACATTAGACCGGTGGAAATCTGTCCGTTGGTCTGATGAGTCAAAATGTGAGATTTTTGGTTCCAAACATTGTGTCTTCGTGAGACGGATGATCTCCGCATGTGTGGTTCTCACGGTGAAGCATGGAGGATGAGGTGGGATGGTGTCGGGGTGCTTTGCTGGTGACACTGTCAGTGATATATTTAGAATTCAAAGCACAGCATTTTGCAGCGATATGTCATCCCATCTGGTTTGCGCTTAGTGGGACTATCATTTGTTTTTCAACAGGACAATGACCCAACACACCTCCAGGCTGTGTAAGGGCTATTTGACCAAGAAGGAGAGTGATGGATTGCTGCATCAGATGGCCTGGCCTCCACAATCACCTGACCTCAACCCAATTGAGATAGTTTGGGATAAGTTGCACCTCAGAATGAAGGAAAAGGACCCAACAAGTGCTCAGCATATGTGGGACCTCCTTCAAGACTGTTGGAAAAGCATTCCTCATGAAGCTGGTTGAGAGAAAGCCAAGAGTGTGTAAAGCTGTCATCAAGGCAAATGGTGGCTACATTGAAGAATCTCAAATATAAAATATATTTTGATTTGTTTAACACTTTTTGGGTTACTACATGATTCCATATGTGTTATTTCATAGTGTTGATGTCTTCACTATTATTCGACAATGTAGAAAATAGTAAAAATAAAGAAAAAACCTTGAATGAGTAGGTGTGTCCAAATGTTTGACTGTTTCTATATACAGTATATATATATGAGAAGAGAGAGAAAGGTGAGAAAGCAGAGGGAGGGGATTGCAATTCAACCTGTTGTAACACTCCAGTCAGTCAGCGCTGAAGTCATAGGACAACAGATAGGGGGTCAGAGGAGAGTTGACCTTCTGTCCCTCAAGATGAATCTATTGTGATTTAGTATGAGGGCCTCAGCTCAAAGACAGGGCTCAACTTGTCTATCTAGAGTAGTGGCTAGGGCACACAGAGAGAGCCCCAGTTCTGAGTCTATACCCCAGACCACCCATCTAACGGAAACACAAAAACTAGGCCCAAAATTAAGCCTCAGTGTTGAGAGATAAATTGGAAGGCACTAAACTTGAGAGTTACTGTATCAACAGAACTGCCACAGTCGTCAGAGGAGAAGGCTCAGCTTCACAGGGTCTGTCGCCACAACAAAATACAACCACTCAGGGGAGGCTGGAGCTGGGGTTTGAAAGGCATTCTGGGAAAACTTAAGACACGTGTCAAAAGCAGGCAATTTGCTATGTATCAACACAGGTCGGCACTTGACGGACATTGACATCGCTGAGGACTGACCAAATAAAGAGGTTATTTTTTGAGTTGATGGAAAGAAACTGAGAAGATAGACGAGGGCCTGCATTGCTAAAGCATCTCATAGTAGGAGTGCTGATTTCAGATCAGTTTTGCATTTAAGATCACAATGAATAAGATTACATTGATGGGGGGGGCGTGATCATAGATCAAGAGACAAAGTCCAGGTCTTCATTGAGGAAGAGGTTAACTGACCTCAATGGGACTGGTTAAATAAATATTTTTTTGAAATGATCCTACTCTGAGATGCTTGATACCTACAGCCCCTTAAATGGAGAAAGAAAATGTGTAAGGACTCTAAACGTAGTGTGCCATTATGTGTACCATTACGATGAGGAAGATGATATGCACACAGACCCACACAGATTCTAACTCCTCCTGCACCATACTGTAACTGTAAAACACCCCTGCAAAGGCTAAAGCCCTCAATCTGAGTGTCTCAGACAATGATAGAGCCCCATTACTTCATTCCGAAAATTACAACCATGTGAAATATCTCCCAAGGTTCAAACATACACGGCTGGCAACCACACCACACCACATGGCAGCCGGAGCTGGGTGTATTTTTCTATTTTTTCCCCTCCTGTAGATTAGGCACTTCAAGGCTTGCCAAGCATAACACAATTGGGACAGAATTCCCGTCCACTACACTCGCAGATGTTGTCGTTTCCTTTGTTTTTCTTTTCCCTGAGCTGTTTGGTTAGTTTTTTTCCCCTTTCCGAATGTAAATGTTAAGGTCGATTTGGTATTACCTGTTCTGCTCGGACAGTTCGAATCAAAAGATTGGATGGGGAAGAGAATGCATGAGGGAAATGTAGATTTTACCCCCATGATGCGGGTTCTCAAAAAAAAAAAGCGAGAATGTGGTCTTCATTCCAGCTGGGTTTCAACAGCAAACGGAGTGAGGCGAGAGCTGGCGAACCCCCTCCCCAACACACATAAAGGCACTGACGTGTGTGCCACCAATACACACACACACGGTTACACACACTGCTGTACCCCCTCCACCAACTACACACACTCCCAACAACACTGTACATTACAGATCAGAACACTGACATTACTCAAGCTTTGCTGCATAGCCGTACTTCACAGGCTACTCTAATACTGTTTGCCAGTGTCCTGGTTTCTGCTAGAAAACGAAGCCTCTGCGCCATAGTGAAGTCCATCTGGGTTCTGCAGGGATCATGGATAGTGGTGGATACGCCACTTCCAGGGCTCAGTAAAGTTTTGTGTTTAAGTTCTAACTTCTGAGGACCACGTATTATATTTAGGTATCCAGGCTTGAAAAGAGCTGTAAAATGCACAGAACACAGCTTACTCCGGTAAACTCTCCCTTGTTATTTTTTGGTTTCAGCAGTGAACGCGGTCATGGAGACGAGTGTATGACAATAAACAGAGGAGGTAGAACCCTGCGCTGTTTGCTCTGCTGCTGCTAGAGTTTTTCTCGATCGCGTACAAACACTTTTCGAAACGATGATGTTGAGTCCACAAGACACAGAACTCAGTGGCCTTTTAGCAAAACAGTAAATGCGTTTTCAGAACGTAAATACAGTCATCAAAGCTATATTATACCGTCAGACTTGCAAACACAGTCATCAAAAGAACACGACTGCCTGCAAAAAGATAAATGCAATCATATTTATCTCTTGAGTCCAAGCAGACAAAACAGAAAGTTAGTCAGTCTTTACATTTGCTTGTAGTCACTAATGATGATCAAAATTGCAAATACAACTATCCAAAGGTGGCGAATTATGGGCAATTACTATTATTTTATGCATATTTCTCCAAACAACTAGAATTTCAACAATTTCATATTATTCCTGATAAGAAATCGAATAAAAAATAAGCACATTGTGTGCAGGCTTCATTCACCGGTATCATCGCCATCCAATTCAATGTATTCAATACATAGGCTTGTTTGCTCATGTTATTGTAGACCTTCCATTCGCACACAGAAACACAATCCACAATGTAAATACCAAAGCAAAGCTCTATAATGGAAGGTCAAAATATTGGAGATGATGACTATAGACGTAACTCAGTTCCTTAGAAGTTACCCAAACGTAACTGATTTCACTACATTCACAAAGACCAACTGTAGCCTGTAGTCTAGACAAATGTTCAGGAGTCATGACATACAGTAGATGTTCATCAAATGTCTCAGAGTAGGAGTGCCGATCTAGGTTCAGGAGTCATGATCTAGATTTTGCACAAGGGTCCATGTTCATAAAGCATCTCAGAGTAGGAGTGCTGATCTAGAATCAAGTCCTACATCAGCACTCCTTTTCTGAGACAGACTATGAATACGGGCCCAGATTTTATAGAGTCTTATGTCCCCAGCTCCACCTTGACCTGGCCTGTAGCCCCGACCCATGCTACACTTCTCCACCCCTCATCTCTCAAGAGAGAAGGCCGAGGCCTTCTTTGAGATGCAGGAAATCGTCCACTTCTTAATGATTGTCAGGATTGAACAGGAAGTGACATCGCTCCCTTGGCCCCGGTGCTGCAGAAAGCAGGTCCTGTTATATATTGCTTTTGTATCACACATGGGCCTAAATAATTCCATCCCCCTTTCCCCGTACCCCTCATTCACACAGGGTTCCACCCTGAGGGAGCGCTAACTGGTAACTCAGAACAGATGTGGAAATGTTGTACTAAATATAACTTAAAGATATCAGTAGCAGGTCATGATGAGATTGGTGCCTCTTTGGTAAAATCAGTGTCTTCCTAGATTATTGAGCCTCCAATGTACAGTACCAGTCAAATGTTTGGACACACCTACTCATTCAATGGTTTTTGTTCATTTTTTATATTGTCTACATTGTAGAATAATAGCGAAGACATCAAAACTATGCAATAACACATTTGGAATCATGTAGTAACCAAAAAAGTGTTACTGAAATCAAAATATTCTTTATATTTGAGATTCTTCAAAGTAGCCACCCTTTTCCTAGATGACAGCTTTGTACACTCTTCGCATTCTCTCAACTAGTTTCAGGAGGTAGTCACCTGGAATGCATTTCAATTAACAGGTGTGCTGTCACGCCCTGACCCTAGTTATCTTTTATTTTATTTTATTTATTTATTTTATTTTTATTTTTTTTGGTTAGGTCAGGGTGGTTTGTTTAGTTTTTGTATTGTCTAGGGGTTTTTGTATGTCTAGGTGTTTTTGCAAGTCTAGGTGTTTATATGTCTATGGTTGCCTAGATTGGTTCTCAATCAGAGGTAGCTGTTTATCGTTGTCTCTGATTGGGGACCATATTTAGGTAGCCATATTCCTTGGGTATTTTGTGGGTTCTTATTCTATGTTTAGTTGCCTGTCTGCACTAGCCATATTAGCGGCACGGTTCGTTTTGTTGTTTTTGTATAGTTTGTTCATTGTTCTTCTTTCATTAAAGAAGTATGTACACTTACCACGCTGCGCCTTGGTCTCCTCCATATGACGACCATGACATGTGCCTTGTTAAAAAAAACATTGTGGAATTTCTTTCCTTAATGCGTTTGAGCCAATCAGTTGTGTTGTGACAAGGTAGGGAGGGTATACAGAAGATAGCCCTATTTGGTAAAATACCAAGTCCATATTCTGGCAAGAACAGCTCAAATAAGCAAAGAGAAACGACAGCCCAACATTACTATAAGGCATGAAGGTTAGTCAATACGGAACATTTCAAGAACTTTGTGCACTCGCAAAAACCATCAAGCCCCATGATGAAACTGGCTCTCATGAGGGCCTCCACAGGAAAGGAAGACCCAGAGTTACCTCTGCTGCACCTCAGATTGCATCTTAGATTGCATCCCAAATAAATGCTTCACAGAGTTCGAGTGACAGACACATCTCAACATCAACTGTACAGAGGAGACTGCGTGTATCAGGCATTCATAGTCGAATTGCTGCAAAGAAGCCACTACTAAAGGACACCAATAATAAGAAGAGACTTGCTTGGGCTAAGAAACACGAGCAATGGACATTAAGATTGGATCGTACTACACTGGCTCTGACACTCGTCGGATGTGGCAGGGCAGGGATTTGATTTGATTTGATTTGATTTGGCTTGCAACTATTACAGACTACAAAGGGAAGCACAGCTGCAAGCTGCCCAGTGACACAAGCCTACCAGATGAGCTAAATTACTTCTATGCTCGCTTCGAGGCAATTAACACTGGAGCATGCATAAGAGCATCAGCTGTTCCGGACGACTGTCTGATCACGCTCTCCGTTGCCGATGTGAGTCGGACTTTTACACAGGTCAACATTCACAAGACCACAGGGCCAGACGTATTACCAGGACGTGTACTTTGAGCATGCTCTGATCTACTGGCAAGTGTCTTCACTGACATTTTCAACTTGTCCCTGATTGAGTCTGTAATACCAACATGTTTCAAGCAGTCCACCATAGTCTCTGTGCCCAAGAACACTAAGGTAACCTTTCTAAATGACTACTGATACATAGCACTCACGTCCGTAGCCATGAAGTGCTTTGAAAGGCTGGTCACAGCTCACATCAACACCATTATCCAAGAAACCCTAGACCCACTCCAATTTGCATACCACCCCAAAAGATCCACAGATGAGGCAATCTCTATTGCAGTCAACAATGCCGTTTCCCACCTGGACAAATGGAACACCTATGTGCGAATGTTATTCATTGACTACAGCTCAGCGTTCAACACCATAGTGCCATCAAAGCTCATCACTAAGTTAAGGACCCTGAGACTAAACACCTCCTCTGCAGCTGGATCTTGGACTTCCAGGTGGTAAAGGTAGGTAACAACACACACCGGGGGCCCTCAGGGGTGGGTGCTCAGTCCCCTCCTGTACTCAGTCCCCTCCTGTTTACTCATGACTACATGGCCAGACACGATTCCAACACCATCATCAAGTTTGCAGATGACACAACAGTGGTAGGCCTGATCACCAACAAACTATCATGGTCCAAACACACTAAGACAGTCGTGAAGAGGGCACGACAAAGCCTATTCCCCCTCAGGAGAGAGAAATTACTTGGCATGGGTCCTCAGATCCTCAATAGGTTATTTTGCTGCACCATCGAGAGCATCCTGACTGGTTGCATCACTGCCTGGTATGGCAACTGCTCGGCCTCCGACCGCAAGGCACTACAGAGGGTAGTGTGTATGGCCCAGTACATCACCAGGGCGAAGCTTCCTGACATCCAGGACCTCTACACCAGGCGGCGTCAGAGGAAGGCGCTAAAAATTGTCAAAGACTCCAGCCACCCTAGTCATAGACTTTTCTCTTTGCTACCGCACGGCAAGCGGTACCGGAGCGCCAAGTCTAGGTCCAAGAGGCTACTAAACAGCTTCTACCCCCAAGCCATAAGACTCCTGAACATCTAATCAAATGGCTACCCAGAGTATTTGCACACCCCCCCCCCTCTTTTACACCACTGCTACTATCTGTTGTTATCATCTATGCATAATCACTTTAATAACTCTACCTAGCACTGAGAATGCACTTGAGAAGGTAGTAAATTACTTTTTAATGGAGTCAGACCGAGGCTCTGCATCTGTCCTCATACTCCTAGACCTTAGTGCTGCTTTTGATACCATCGTTCACCATATTATTTTTGAGAGATTTCAAACCCAAATTGGTCTACATGGACAAGTTCTGGCCTTTTTTAGATCTTATCTGTCGGAACGATATCAGTTTCTCTCTGTGGATGGTTTGTCCTCTGACAAATCAACTGTACATTTCGGTGTTCCTCAAGGCTTCGTTTTAGGAACACTATTGTTTTCACTATATATTTTACCTCTTGGTGATGTCATTTGGAAACATAATGTTAACTTTCACTGCTATGTGGACGACACACAGCTGTACATTTCAATGAAACATGGTGAAGCCCCAAAATTTCCCTCCCTGGATACCTGTGTTTCAGACAAAATGAAGTGGATGGAGGCAAATGTTCTACTTTTAAACTCAGACAAAACAGAGATACTAGTTCTAGGTCCCAAGAAACAAAGAGATCTTCTGTTGAATCTGACATTTAATCTTTACGAACATATCAAAACTGATTCAAGGATACCTTTTTTCCCATCTACGTAACATTGCAAAAATCAAACTTTCTCTCCAAAAATGATGCAGAAAAATGCTTTTGTCACTTCTAGATTAGACTACTGCATGCTCTACTTTCCGGCTACCCGGATAAAGCAATAAATAAACTTCAGTTAGTGCTAAACATGGCTGCTAGAATCTTGACTAGAACCAAAAAACATGTATAATAATAATAATTTGATCATATTACTCCAGTGCTAGCCTCTCTACACTGGCTTCCTGTTAAGGCAAGGGCTGATTTCAAGGTTTAACTGCTATCCTACAAAGCATTACATGGGCATGCTCCTACCTACCTTTCCGATTTGGCCCTGCTGTACATACCTACACATGCGCTACTGTCACAAGACGCAGGCCTCCTTACTGTCCCTAGAATTTCTAAGCAAACAGATGGAGGCAGGAATTTCTCCTATAGAGCTCCATTTTTATGGAATGGTCTGCCTACCCATGTGAGAGACGCAGACTCGGTCTCAACCGTTAGGTCTTTATTGAAGACTCATCTCTTCAATAGGTCCTATGATTGAGTGTAGTCTGGCCCAGGAGTGTGAAGGTGAACGGAAAGGCACCGGAGCAATGAACCGCCCTTGCTGTCTCTGCCTGGCCGGTTCCCCTCTCTCCACTGGGATTCTCTGCCTCTAACCCTATTACGGGGGCTGAGTCACTGGCTTTACTGGGGCTCTTCCATGCCATCCCTAGGAGCGGTGCATCACTTGAGTGGTTTGAGTCGCTGACATGATCTTCCTGTCTGGGTTGGCGCCCCCTCTTGGGTTGTGCCATGGGGGAGATCTTTGTGGGCTGTACTCGGCCTCAGGATGGTAAGTTGGTGGTTGGAGATATCCCTCTATGGCTGTGGGGGCTGTGCTTTGGCAAAGTGGGTGGGGTTATATCCTGCCTGTTTGGCACTGTCCGGGGGTATCGTCGGACTGGGTGACAGTGTCTCCCGACGCCTCCTGTCTCAGCCTCCAGTATTTAAATCAATCAGCTGATCATCAGCTGATATCTCAAAGTGCTGTACAGAAACCCAGCCTAAAACCCCAAACAGCAAGCAATGCAGGCAATGTGCTACCTGTCCCAGACCTGCTGTTTTCAACTCTCTAGAGACAGCAGGAGCGGTAGAGATACTCTGAATGATCGGCTATGAAAAGACAACTCACATTTACTCCTAAGGTGTTGACCTGTTGCACCCTCTACAACCACTGTGATTATTATTATTTGACCCTGCGGGTCATTTATGAACATTTGAACATCTTGGCCATGTTCTGTTATAATCTCCACCCGGCACAGCCAGAAGAGGACTGGCCACCCCTCATAGCCTGGTTCCTCTCTAGGTTTCTTCTTAGGTTCTGGCCTTTCTAGGGAGTTTCTCCTAGCCAACGTGCTTCTATACCTGCATTGCTTGCTGTTTGGAGTTTTAGGCTGTGTTTCTGTACAACACGGTGGTGGGTTTGGAACAGGTTTCTATGCAGGTCTATGTTCATACAGAAGAGCTTGAATTCTCTCGCATCCCTCCTGCCCCTGGTGCCGTCCTCTCTCTCCCTATGTCTCTCGCACTCTTTCCCTTTTTCTTCCTAATTATATCATCCTCTCTTCTCAATTTGTTTTCTTCATCACACATTATTCCTCCATTTCTGGTTGACTTTCTTTCCTTTTCAAACTCATTCTCTCTGCTTGCAAATGAAGCTCTATTTATAGTATCTGTCTCCTTGGGCATGAGTTTGTTTGATGCAAAAGCGCTATCTCTATTCTCGTAACTTCACCTGGCCGTTCGTGCCTCTCGGGTGGACGTGAAGTGAACCCAATTGAAATGAACCCTACTCCCCCTCCCTCCGGCAAATGTGGTTGACCGAGCGTGCCACAGCCATAGAGAACACAAACAGAGCCTCACCGAAGACCCAACTTTGCTATCAACTCTATCCTTTCATTCATAATCCGTCCCTCCTCTCTCTTACGCCCCGTCTCCCCCACTGATTGTCCAGGCGAGAGCTGATTGTGCCTGAAGACTTACATAGTCGGTTAGTACCTCTACCTCTACCTCACCCCCACACCCCGTATTCTCCTCTATCCTCTCACCTCACTGCTGCCAAGCAGGTGCACACACCCTGCTCGTTATTTCACCTTCTTTTTCTACTTGATTGAACATGTTCCTGCCTCAGGGACATGGGTTCAGTTTACCCGTGAACACAGGGCCCGGCTCAAAGAGGATTAATTTACACAGCCTGGGAAAAATCAAGATGTATGTGACTTACACTTCTCCGTGTCCAACCGATGGAACAATATTGATGTTTAAAAACTGCATGAGTTTTTTTTCTCCCACTCTTTTTGGAGACAAGGAGCTCTTTTAGGGGAGGGAAGAAAATATGGTTAAGTCCTCTTGATTATAGACCTTTTTCTCCAACCCCCAGGTCAGCTGAGGGTCAAACCCCCCCAGCCCCCAATCCCTCTCTTTCTTTACAATGTTTGGTAATAGCGCCCAAGAATGTATTAATCTGACATGCAGTCTGAAAGATTAATTGAGGGGATCCTTTGATCAGACCACGGTATCCATGTTTGAAAAAATGTCCACCAATCAACAGTTATCAATTAGGAGAACAATGGTGTGGGGTCAGAGTTGAGGAGTGGCGGCCGGTAACTCTTTTCACTGTGTTCACTGAATTTAGTCTGCTGACCCCCCAGTTTATAATCAGAGCAGCAGAGGAAGGATTAAAAACTACATTAACTATGAATAATGGGAACAATAACAAGACCACTAAACAATGACCCAGAGGCAGCTTCTAGCTTCCATGGCATCTATTGTATAAGCATCTTCGAACACTGGCCCCAGACATGCTCTTTTCTGTTCCTCACACACAAAAACACACATAAGCGTGTGAAAACACACACACACACATGCATGTGCACTCATATACTCACAGACCTCCCTCCCTCTGTGGGCCCCCTTTATTCAAGCTATAGGCCCACAAATCAAAGCTCAAGAGAGAGGACCACTGGGCTCTGTGTGTGTGTGTGTGTGTGTGTGTGTGTGTGTGTGTGTGTGTGTGTGTGTGTGTGTGTCAGTGAGATGGGCCTTGCATGTCGTTTTGTGCATGTCTGTGTATGAGAATGTGTCTATACGTGTGCTTGCCCAGGCGTGTGTTTGTGTATGCACTGTATACAGGGTTGAAGTGGATCCCTCTGTAGCAGGCAGGATGTTCCCATGCTACAGCGTGTGAGGCAGCTGGCTGGACGCCTGCCAAACCAAACCTGTGGTCGGCTAGATGGAGAGCGGTACAGCCAGGGATCCAGTTTCTTTGTTTTGCAGAGAGAGAGAGAGAGAGAGAGAGAGAGAGAGAGAGAGAGAGAGAGAGAGAGAGAGAGAGAGAGAGAGAGAGAGAGAGAGAGAGAGAGAGAGAGAGAGAGAGAGAGAGAGAGAGAGAGAGAGAGAGAGAGAGAGAGAGAGAGAGAGAGAGAGAGAGAGAGAGAGAGAGAGAGAGAGAGAGAGAGAGAGAGAGAGAGAGAGAGAGAGAGAGAGAGAGAGAGAGAGAGAGAGAGAGAGAGAGAGAGAGAGAGAGAGCAAAACAAAGGCAAAGTCTTCTCATGCTTTGTTGATTTCGAAAAAGCCTTCGACTCAATTTAGCATGAGGGTCTGCTATACAAATTGATGGAAAGTGGTGTTGGGGGAAAAACATACAACATTACAAAATCAGTCGTCCCTTGGTCCCCTGGTCCCTTTGCAGAAAAACAGCCCCAAAGCATGATGTTTCCACCCCCATGCTTCACAGTAGGTATGGTGTTCTTTGGATGCAACTCAGCATTCTTTGTCCTCCAAACACGGCGAGTTGAGTTTTTACCGAAAAGTTATATTTTGGTTTCATCTTCTTCTGGATCATCCAAATGCTCTCTAGCAAACTTCAGACGGGCCTGGACATGTACTGGCTTAAGCAGGGGGACACGTCTGGCACTGCAGGATTTGAGTCCCTGGCAGCGTAGTGTGTTACTGATGGTAGGCTTTGTTACTTTGGTCCCAGCTCTCTGCAGGTCATTCACTAGGTCCCCCCGTGTGGTTCTGGGATTTTTGCTCACCGTTCTTGTGGTCATTTTGACCCCACGGGGTGAGATCTTGCGTGGAGCCCCAGATCGAGGGAGATTATCAGTGGTCTTGTATGTCTTCCATTTCCTAATAATTGCTCCCACAGTTGATTTCTTCAAACCAAGCTGCTTACCTATTGCAGATTCAGTCTTCCCAGCCTGGTGCAGGTCTACAACTTTGTTTCTGGTGTCCTTTGACAGCTCTTTGGTCTTGGCCGTAGTGGAGTTTGGAGTGTGACTGTTTAAGGTTGTGGACAGGTGTCTTTTATACTGATAACAAGTTCAAACAAGTGCCATTAATACAGGTAACGAGTGGAGGACAGAGGAGCCTCTTAAAGAAGAAGTTACAGGTCTGTGAGAGCCAGAAATATTGCTTGTTTGTAGGTGACAAAATACTTATTTTCCACCATAATTTGCAAATAAATTCATTAAAAATCCTACAATGTGATTTTCCGGATTTTTTTTCTCATTTTGTCTGTCATAGTTGAAGTGTACCTATGATGAAAATTACAGGCCTCTCTCATCTTTTTAAGTGGGAGAACTTGCACAATTGGTGAATGACTAAATACTTTTTTGCCCCACTGTATACAGTATCAACGAATTGACGAGGGCACTAGAAAAGTCTACAGCACCCGGCCTCACCCTACTGGAATCTGAAGTCAAATGACTACTGTTTGCTGATGATCTGGTACTTCTGTCACCAACCAAGGAGGGCCTACAGCAGCACCTAGATCTTCTGCACAGATTCTGCCAGACCTGGGTGTCACGCCCTGACCGTAGAGATCCTTTTTTCTCTATGTTTGTTAGGTTAGGGTGTGCCTCGGGTGGGAAGTCTATGCTTTCTATTTCTTTGTTTTGGCCGGGTAGGAGTCTCAATCAGGGACAGCAGTCTTTTTTTTATTTTTTTTATTTCACCTTTATTTAACCAGGTAGGCTAGTTGAGAACAAGTTCTCATTTGCAACTGCGACCTGGCCAAGATAAAGCATAGCAGTGTGAACAGACAACACAGAGTTACACATGGAGTAAACAATTAACAAGTCAATAACACAGTAGAAAAAAAGAGAGTCTATATACATTGTGTGCAAAAGGCATGAGGAGGTAGGCGAATAATTAAAATTTTGCAGATTAACACTGGAGTGATAAATGATCAGATGGTCATGTACAGGTAGAGATATTGGTGTGCAAAAGAGCAGAAAAGTAAATAAATATAAACAGTATGGGGATGAGGTAGGTAAAATTGGGTGGGCTATTTACCGATAGACTATGTACAGCTGCAGCGATCGGTTAGCTGCTCAGATAGCAGATGTTTGAAGTTAGTGAGGGAGATAAAAGTCTCCAACTTCAGCAATTTTTGCAATTCGTTCCAGTCACAGGCAGCAGAGAACTGGAACGACAGGCGGCCAAATTAGGTGTTGGCTTTAGGGATGATCAGTGAGATACACCTGCTAGAGCGCGTGCTACACGTGGTGTTGCCATCGTGACCAATAAACTGAGATAAGGCGGAGCTTTACCTAGCATGGACTTGTAGATGACCTGGAGCCAGTGGGTCTGGCGACGAATTTGTAGCGAGGCCGACTAGAGCATACAGGTCGCAGTGGTGGGTGGTATAAGGTGCTTTAGTAACAAAACGGATGGCACTGTGATAAACTGCATCCAGTTTGCTAAGTAGAGTATTGGAAGCTATTTTGTAGATGACATCGCCGAAGTTGAGGATCGGTAGGATAGTCAGTTTTACTAGGGTAAGTTTGGCGGCGTGAGTGAATGAGGCTTTGTTGCGGAATAGAAAGCCAACTCTAGATTTGATTATAGATTGTAGATGTATGATATGAGTCTTGAAGGAGAGTTTACAGTCTAGCCAGACACCTCGGTACTTATAGATGTCCACATATTCTAGGTCGGAACCATCCAGGGTGGTGATGCGAACGGTTGAAAAGCATGCATTTGGTTTTACTAGCGTTTAAGAGCAGTTGGAGGCCACGGAAGGAGTGTTGTATGGCATTGAAGCTCGTTTGGAGGTTAGATAGCACAGTGTCCAAGGACAGGCCGGAAGTATACAGAATGGTGTCGTCTGCGTAGAGGTGGATCAGGGAATCGCCCGCAGCAAGAGCAACATCATTGATATATACAGAGAAAAGAGTCGGCCCGAGAATTGAACCCTGTGGCACCCCCATAGAGACTGCCAGAGGACCGGACAGCATGCCCTCTGATTTGACACACTGAACTCTGTCTGCAAAGTAGTTGGTGAACCAGGCAAGGCAGTCATCAGAAAAAACGAGGCTATTGAGTCTGCGATAAGAATATGGTGATTGACAGAGTCGAAAGCCTTGGCAAGGTCGATGAAGACGGCTGCACAGTACTGTCTTTTATCGATGGCGGTTATGATATCGTTTAGTACCTTGAGCGTGGCTGAGGTGCACCCGTGACCGGCTCGGAAACCAGATTGCACAGCTGAGAAGGTACGGTGGGATTCGAGATGGTCAGTGACCTGTTTGTTGACTTGGCTTTCGAAGACCTTAGATAGGCAGGGCAGGATGGATATACAGTGCCTTGCGAAAGTATTCGGCCCCCTTGAACTTTGCGACCTTTTGCCACATTTCAGGCTTCAAACAAAAAGATATAAAACTATATTTTTTGTGAAGAATCAACAACAAGTGGGACACAATCATGAAGTGGAACGACATTTATTGGATATTTCAAACTTTTTTAACAAATCAAAAACTGAAAAATTGGGCGTGCAAAATTATTCAGCCCCTTTACTTTCAGTGCAGCAAACTCTCTCCAGAAGTTCAGTGAGGATCTCTGAATGATCCAATGTTGACCTAAATGACTAATGATGATAAATACAATCCACCTGTGTGTAATCAAGTCTCCGTATAAATGCACCTGCACTGCGATAGTCTCAGAGGTCCGTTAAAAGCGCAGAGAGCATCATGAAGAACAAGGAACACACCAGGCAGGTCCGAGATACTGTTGTGAAGAAGTTTAAAGCCGGATTTGGATACAAAAAGATTTCCCAAGCTTTAAACATCCCAAGGAGCACTGTGCAAGCGATAATATTGAAATGGAAGGAGTATCAGACCACTGCAAATCTACCAAGACCTGGCCGTCCCTCTAAACTTTCAGCTCATACAAGGAGAAGACTGATCAGAGATGCAGCCAAGAGGCCCATGATCACTCTGGATGAACTGCAGAGATCTACAGCTGAGGTGGGAGACTCTGTCCATAGGACAACAATCAGTCGTATATTGCACAAATCTGGCCTTTATGGAAGAGTGGCAAGAAGAAAGCCATTTCTTAAAGATATCCATAAAAAGTGTCGTTTAAAGTTTGCCACAAGCCACCTGGGAGACACACCAAACATGTGGAAGAAGGTGCTCTGGTCAGATGAAACCAAAATTTAACTTTTTGGCAACAATGCAAAACGTTATGTTTGGCGTAAAAGCAACACAGCTCATCACCCTGAACACACCATCCCCACTGTCAAACATGGTGGTGGCAGCATCATGGTTTGGGCCTGCTTTTCTTCAGCAGGGACAGGGAAGATGGTTAAAATTGATGGGAAGATGGATGGAGCCAAATACAGGACCATTCTGGAAGAAAACCTGATGGAGTCTGCAAAAGACCTGAGACTGGGATGGAGATTTGTCTTCCAACAAGACAATGATCCAAAACATAAAGCAAAATCTACAATGGAATGGTTCAAAAATAAACATATCCAGGTGTTAGAATGGCCAAGTCAAAGTCCAGACCTGAATCCAATCGAGAATCTGTGGAAAGAACTGAAAAAACTGCTGTTCACAAATGCTCTCCATCCAACCTCACTGAGCTCGAGCTGTTTTGCAAGGAGGAATGGGAAAAAATTTCAGTCTCTTGATGTGCAAAACTGATAGAGACATACCCCAAGCGACTTACAGCTGTAATCGCAGCAAAAGGTGGCGCTACAAAGTATTAACTTAAGGGGGCTGAATAATTTTGCACGCCCAATTTTTCAGTTTTTGATTTGTTAAAAAAATTTGAAATATCCAATAAATGTCGTTCCACTTCATGATTGTGTCCCACTTGCTGTTGATTCTTAACAAAAAAATACAGTTTTATATCTTTATGTTTGAAGCCTGAAATGTGGCAAAAGGTCGCAAAGTTCAAGGGGGCTGAATACTTTCGCAAGGCACTGTAGGTCTGTAACAGTTTGGTTCCAGGGTGTCTCCCCCTTTGAAGAGGGGGATGACTGCGGCAGCTTTCCAATCCTTGGGGATCTCAGACGATATGAAAGAGAGGTTGAACAGGCTGGTAATAGGGGTTGCGACAATGGCGGCGGATAGTTTCAGAAATAGAGGGTCCAGATTGTCTATCGTTGTCTCTGATTGGGAATCATACTTAGGCAGTCCTTTTTCCCTCTTTCATTGGTGGGATCTTATTTTTGCATTGGTTGTTATTTTGCCCTGCAGAACGTCACGTTCATATTTTGTTTTATTGTTGTCGGTGTTCATTATAAAATAAATAGAATGAACACGTACCACGCTGCGCTTTGGTCCACTTCTTCTCATGACAATCGTGACACTGGGCCCTGACAGTAAATCTCAGTCAGACCAAAAATAATGGTGTTCCAAAAAGGTCCAGTCGCCAGGACCACAAATACAAATTCAATCTAGACACAGTTGCCCTAGAGCACACAAAAAACTATAAATACCTTGGCCTAAACATCAGTGCCACAGGTAACTTCCACAAAGCTGTGAACAATCTAAGAGACAAGGCAAGAAGGGCATTCTAGGCCATCAAAAGGAACATCAAATTCGACATACCAATTAGGATCTGGCTAAAAATACTTGAATCAGTTATAGAACCCATTGACCTTTATGGTAGTAAGGTCTGGGGTCTGCTTACCAACCAATAATTCACAAAATGGGACAAACACCAAATTGAGACCCTGCATGCAGAATTCTGCAAAAAAATATCCTCTGTGTACAACGTAGAACACCAAATAATGCATGCAGAGCAGAATTAGGCCGAAAACCCGCTAATTATCAAAATCCAGAAAAGAGACTTTAAATTCTACAACCACCTAAAAGGAAGTGATTCCCAAACCTTCCATAACAAAGCCATCACCTACAAAGAGATGAACCTGGAGAAGAGTCCCTTAAGCAAGCTGGTCTTGGGGCTCTGTTCACAAACACAAACACACCCCACAGAGCCCCAGGACAGCAACACAGTTAGGCCCAACCAAATCATAAGAAAACAAAAAGATAATTACTTGACACATTGGAAAGAATTAACAAAAAAACTGTGCAAACTGGAATGCTATTTGGCCCTAAACAGAGAGTACACAGTGGCAGAATACTTGACCACTGTGACTGACACAAACTTAAGGAAAGCTTTGACTATGTACAGACTCAGTGAGCATAGCCTTGCTATTGAGAAAGGCAGCTGTAGGCAGACCTGGCTCTCAAGAGAAGACAGGCTATGTGCACACTGCCCACAGAATGAGGTGGAAACTGAGCTGCTCTTCCTAACCTCCTGCCCAATGTATGACCATATTAGAGACACATATTTCCCTCAGATTACACAGATCCACAAAGAATTCGAAATCAAACCCAATTTTGATAACCTCCCATATCTACTGGGTGAAATTCCGCGGTGTGCCATCACAGCAGTAAGGTTTGTGACCTGTTGCCACAAGAAAAGGTCAACCAGTGAAGAACAAACGGCATTGTAATTGCAACCCATATTTATGCTTATTTATTTTCCCTTTTGTACTTTAACCATTTGTACATCGTTACAACACTGTATACACATTATATGACATTTGTAATGTCTTTATACTTTTGGAGTGTAATGTTCACTGTTCATTTTTATTGTTTATTTCACTTTTGTATGTTATCTACTTCACTTGCTTTGGCAATGTTAACATATGTTTCCCATGCCAATAAAGCCCCTTGAATTGAATTAAAATAAGTGTGTGCGTGTGCATGCTGGAGTGAGGGGGGATCCGATGAATCCAATCTTCGTTGTGGATATGAGATGATGAAAGAACAGATTTGGAAGAACGTCTACGCTGTGGGATCAAACTCCTGCCAAAGTAGATGAGAGTAGATTGTTGAGATAAGCTGCGAAGGCCCCTCTCTCGTTCCCTTCTTCATGTCTCTCAAGTCCCCATCCCCCATCAACCAGACCCAGGCCTAGTCAGTCCCCCATGGGGGAGTCAGGGATATGCATCCCATATGGAAGCCATTCCACCAGGCCTCCATGCCTCGTCGCCGCTCTGGGAATGTTTTGACTTTTAACGAGATGAGCCACTGTGATGTCACAGGGAAGATTGTGGAACACTGGCACATACGTGCAGTGTCAGGCGAGGGGGAAAGGAGGGGGGGGGGGGGGGGTGAGGAATAAAAACGCTGAGCTGACACTTCTTTTGCACCGTATCGTAAATTAGCGCGTTCCCTGATGGAAAACATTCATGCAACACAGGGCCCTGAGAGCTAAAAAAAAAACGCTGTTAAGAAACGGCATGTGGTTTTTAGCATCGTTTCGATTGGACTGAACAAAACATCTCCTCTGCTGGTTTCCCCTCAGAGGAATAAGCCCAGAGAAGCAGATTATTTGAGAGTTTGAAATAGCACAGAGCTGCCTCCTATAAAACTCTCATACTTTTGTGACATTTGGCTGGCTCATAAAATGATGTACAGAGAAAATAAAATCTGAGGAAGAGAAACCAAGTCAACCTGGTCTCTGAATCTCATAAGGATAATTAGGTAAAAATATAACCAACGTTTTCACTGTTTCATATCCTAGGGCTTTGGTGCTGTCCATTTCAATGTCTCCTGCATGGATTGTATCACGTGAGACAAAACACAAAAACACACACACTTTTTACATGCACACAAACACACATCATCTCCACTACAGTTATAGAGAACCCAGCTCATTGCTAAGTTCCCCTCAGCCTCTAAATGTCCTCAGAGGGGAGGACGGGTATAGAAATGGGGCCAGTTTTTACGAGGCTGGACGGTATCAGCCGTGGCACACACCACACAGACAGGGGCCTCTGTCAAACACACCTAAATTTAAACCATTCCCAGGGCGATCCCTAACAAAGCACCAGGAAAGGACCCTGTGCTGTCACAGAGGGGGGCTGCTCTGGGCCACAACAACAGGAAACACATGTACGAAGGGAGGTAGATACAGAGAGGGCCTGGAGCGGAGAGGAACCTGGATTACTGGCTCACTGCTCCCCGGGTCAGGCCACTACTGAGTCCAGCCGGCTCAGGCGGCCCGCTGACACTTCCTCATCCGCTCCCAGGGTCAGAGTACACGACGCCTGGACTTGCCTATCAGTGCTGAGCTCAGCTCCAGGAAGTGAAGGAGAAGAGGGCAAAGCTGGGATAGATTTGGACAGGGTTCTATCTTCTAAAGGAGTCATAGAAATAGAACAAATAGTTCACGGTAACAGTATCTAGGCCTCCGATGAGAAAGTTTGGGATGTTGTCATAAACATGCCTGGTTGTGGCCCATGACCTAGAGCAGTGTTTCCCATCTTTATTCTGAGCAAAATAATGTATTGTTGGATATAAAAGACTGTAAAAACACCAGCAAATAAGCTCCTAGGGATTTTCATTTTGAAAATCTGTTCCAACGCATAATAGAGAGATATACAGTATGTGATCATGTGCAAATGTAAGCACAGTTTGAAATTATTATGTTTTAGTCAAATATTATATATGTTTGGTCTTCTTGTGGCCATTGAAGTCTACAAATGATTTGTAATTATGTTCCGCTCAAGAAAATAAAATTGGCCCTCAGCTGAATCTGGTTGAGGATCCCTGACCTAAAGTGTCATTCTAAGTCTGTCTCCCTTTCTAGTGTAGTACAATTCTTGATAAAAACTTTACACTGTATAATCAGCATACACTATATATACAAAAGTATGTGGACACCCCTTCAAATTTGTGGATTTGGCTATTTCAGCCAGACCTGCTGCTGACAGGTGTATAAAATCGAGCACACAGCCATGCAATCTCTATAGACAAACATTGGCAGTAGAATGGCCTTATGGAAGAGCTCAGTGACTTTCAATGTGGCACCGTCATAGGATGCCACCTTTCCAACAAGTCAGTTTGTCAAATTTCTGCCATGCTACAGCTGTCCCGGGAAACTGTAAGTGCTGTTATTGTGAAGTGGAAATGTCTATGAGCAACAACAGCTCAGTCACGATGTTGTCGGCCACACGAGCTCACAGAACGGGACCGCCGAGTGCTGAAGTGCGTAAAAAAATGACTTTCATCGGTTCCAACACTAACTACCGAGTTCCAAACTGCCTCTGGAAGCAACGTCAGCACAATGACTGTTCGACTGGAGCTTCATGAAATGGGCTTCCATGGCAGAGCAGCCGCACACAAGCCTAAGATCACCATGTGCAATGGCAAGCATTGGCTGGAGTGGGGTAAAGCTTGCTGCCATTGGACTCTGGAGCAGTGGAAATGCGTTTTCTGGAGTGATGAATCACGCTTCACCATCTAGCAGTCCGACGGACAAATCTGGGTTTGGCGGATGCCAGGAGAACGCTACCTGCCCGAATGCATAGTGCCAACGGTAAAGTTTGGTGGTGGATGAATAATGGTCTGGGGCTGTTTTTCATGGTTCGGGATAGGTCCATTAGTTCCAGTGAAGGGAAATCTTAACGATACAGCGTACAATGACATTCTAGACACTTCTGTGCTTTCAACTTTGTGGCAACAGTTTGGGGAAGGCCATTTCCTGTTTCAGCCTAACAATGTCCCGTGTACAAAGCAAGTCCATACAGAAATGGTTTGTCGAGACTGGTGTGGAAGTATTTGACTGGCCTGCACAGAGCCCTGACCTAAACCCCATCAAACACCTTTAGAACGAATTGGAACATCAACTGCTAGCGAAGCCTATTCGCCCAACATCAGTGCCCGATCTCACTAATGCTCTTGTGGCTGAATGGAAGTAAGTCCCCGCAACAATGTTACAACATCTAGTGGAAAGCCTTCCCAGAAGAGTGGAGGCTGTTATAGAAGCAGAGGGAGGACCAGCTCCATATTAGTGCCCATGATTTTGGAATAAGATGTTCGATGAGCAGGTGTCCACATACTTTTGGCCATGTATTGTAGGTCCAACATAGGTAGTCAGAAGAAACACAGTGAACTGATACTCACATGTAAAACCAGGACAGACAAACTCCTGAGGGGCCCCAAGTTAATCTCCCAGACATCCTAGGGACTAGTCCCTGTTCACCAGTTTTGATTAAATAAGTCTCCAAGTCACTAATCTTGGTTATCCAGAAGTAAAATTATTTCACAAAGTCTCCTTCACGCAAGCAGAAATTCTCGACCAAACCCCTCCCTTCCGTTAATTTCACCCAATTTTTTTATTGTTTAATCCACTCATTTTTAAGATATACTGTAGAACGTTTTGACTTTGTGGCTGAGGAATGTAGTGGAAACCGTTTGTCATTCGGGGCTTGAAAATCACCACACCAGTTCAAGCACCACCTTCGCCCCATCCTGATTTGTCCAAATAATTAATGACAAAAACCCAAAACCAGGAACTCCTCGTAATCACATAATTCTACGTGACCCTTGACACATTCTCGCCGTTTCATGTCCACGAGAATCTGTCCACCAGAGATTACCATGTCACTAACACAGACATTGACTCTACTTTTAAACATCTTCTCTTTGAAATTACGACTTCTGCTTTCAAAGAGAAGTGACGTGTTGAGAGTTGGTTGTCAAGTGAGTTGAGAATGGGGTATCAAGTGAGTTGAGAATTGGGTATCAAGTGAGTTGAGAATTGGGTATCAAGTGAGTGTGCTCTGTGTGTGCACTCTGTCATGCACTGTGTGTGCACTCTGTCATGCTTTGTGTGTGCACTCTGTCATGCTCTGTGTGTGCACTCTGTCATGCTCTGTGCGTGCACTCTGTCATGCTCTGTGTGTGCCCTCTGTCATGCTCTGTGTGTGCCCTCTGTCATGCTTTGTGTGTGCACTCTGTCATGCTCTGTGTGTGCACTCTGTCATGCTCTGTGTGTGCACTCTGTCATGCTCTGTGTGTGCCCTCTGTCATGCTCTGTGTGCACTCCGTCATGCTCTGTGTGTGCACTCTGTCATGCTCTGTGTGTGCACTCTGTCATGCTCTGTGTGTGCACTCGATCATGCTCTGTGTGCACTCTGTCATGCTCTGTGTGCACTCTGTCATGCTCTGTGTGTGCCCTCTGTCATGGCCTCACACAACCAGATAGGCAGGTTTAGTCTGTTTCCCACTGAGTTTTGGGAAGGATAATCTCCTGCCTATTCCACAGTTTTAGTGCTTAGCCAATGTCAATGTTTTGCTGAGGAGTAAGTACAGCAGAAGAAACAAGCCAAAAGGCTTTGGCGAGCAGGGGAAGTGCCCTTGCTTCCTGACCCATCATAATAACACTAACACATTCAGCAACAGGTGGGGGGTCTGTAATTGAATGATGTCTTCACTTCAGATTCCCTCTGCGGCACTGATCGTTTTGTGTCAGGCAAGTGTGTAGGCTACACACCCCTGCTAGTTGTCACAGGAAAAAATATGCCAGCATGCAAGACACACACTTTACTTTAGGGTCGATATGGGATTGTCTTATTGGGACTTGATTGAGTACAATCCCATGTTCATATGGTTCTCACCTTGTCGTGAACAGACCTTCTGTAATCATGATGAATAAGAACTCCTATCCGAAAGAATAGTCTGAATAGTCTGCATGAGGACGGACAGAGCTGAGAGGAGACCACCACAGAGTGGACAAGTGAAGGGGGTTTTGAGAAAAACACATTTTTGAACATCCAGCCTACACTCCACAGTATCCATGGCAATTAAAAAGGCACTCGTTCTTCAAAGCAATGACAGTTTAATGGCAGTCACAGATGGACCCCACGGTGTAGCCTACACTGTCCATCCAGTTGTAGAAGGAGGAAAGTGGAGAGCACAAGTGTACAGGCACACATTGAGGCACACTTCCCTATACTGGAGAGCAATAAGGGTTCCTTTAGCATTCTCTGTCTCTGTCCCCCTGTCTCTGCCCCTTCGCTTAGCCATACAATCCATGCACAAGCAAAAGCTTGACAACTGACAAGCGGCCTTGGAGCCAATGTGTGAGCGATGTGCAGCCTACCTAGGAATGAGTCAGAGCCATTTCAATGGCTGAAGGAAATCAGAGTTTGCAATATGAAAGCAAGTCACTGGCAAGCACTGGCCCAACACACTCCAAAGAGCACCTGAGACCTGATTTATCTTTTGGGATGATGTTTGAGTATGAGCAATACTGGAAAACAATTGTAATTGAGCATTTAGAGTTATTTCATTTGAATACAATTGCCAGTAGTTAATCAACTTCAAATGAATAGCTTTTGAAAGTTCATGCTGTGTCAACAAGTCAACACAAACATGGATGGTATTTTGATGACATAAGACTATACACTATACTATTTATTATAGCCTCCCACTCTCTACACCTCTCTTCAATGCAAAGACCATATTACACTCTTAAAAAAGAAGGTGCTATCTACTGTAGAACCAAAAAGGGTTCTCCCCACAGGAGAACCATTTGAAGAACCCATTTTGGTTCCAGGTAGATCCCTTTCCACATGGAACCCACAATATTTCTACCTGGAACCAAAATGGGTTCCTATCAGAACCCTTTTGGAACCCTTTTTTCTAAGAGTGTAGGACATGATGGCATCCGGATGAATTTCTGTCTGATCCTCAATCTCATTTCCCCTTAGCAGGATGGCAGCCAGGTTTAGCAAACATTGGAAGTCACTAGTTTCAAAGTAGGGGACACAAATCCAGTAGCTTTCAGGTGCAGGGTCAACGCATAAAGTGGAACACAATAGGTGCCGGTACTAACTTTGGGTGCTGCCGCAGTGTTGTGGTGCTAAGGCAAATGAAGATCTTCGGATCACTATGGGAGCATCTATCAGTGTGCAGGTATTTATCTTTATTTCATTAGTTTAAATCAACAGCACTCAATGACTTCTGAAAGATTGAGATGTAAGACGGCACTCTAAATCACAACCATTTTGGTCTCAAATGCGCCTAAATATTTTGCTGTGCGCTTAGAGAAAATAATCACCCAGATGATAATTGTTGTAAAGAAGAGAATTCGCTTTATGGCGCTCCGAGTGCCATAGAGAAAATAACTGAGCGCCGATTCGTGACTATCATGGTTGCACCTTTACTACAGATAAAACGTCTTGTTTCTAGACCAACCCAACTCTAAATGTATGACCCATATTACCGGGAATAGTTGTTTTCTTTCTATCGCGGCTTAGCAGACCATTCTAAAACAACACAAATGTACGTGGTGCTCCTAACTTTCTTATGTTGGCGACACCCGCGGTAGCAACGAAAAATGTCAACTTGAGCACTGGACATAGAGTTGAAGTCAGAAGTTTACATACACCTTAGACAAATACATTTGAAGTCAGTTTTTCACAATTCCTGACATTTAATCCTAGTAAATATTCCCTGTCTTAGGTCAGTTAGGATCACCACTTTATTTTAAGAATGTGAAATGTCAGAATAATAGTAGAGAGAATTATTTATTTCAGCTTTTATTTCTTTCATCACATTCCCAGTGGGTCAGAGGTTTACATACAGTCAATTAGTATTTGGTAGCATTGCCTTTAAATTGTTTAACTTGGGCCATCTATTTTGTGAAGTGCACCAGTCCCTCCTGCAGCAAAGCACCCCCACAACATGATGCAGCCACCCCCATGCTTCACGGTTGGGATGGTGTTCTTCGGCTTACAAGCCTCAATGATCGTCGTTATGGCCAAATAGCTCTATTTTTGTTTCATCAGACCAGAGGACACTTCTCCATAAAGTACGATCTTTGTCCCCGTGTGCAGTTGCAAACTGTAGTCTGGCTTTTTATGGCGGTTTTGGAGCAGTGGCTTCTTCCTTGCTGAGCGGCCTTTGAGGTTACGTCGATGTTACGGATACAGGTATCCTGTGTGTATTTGTTTTCTCTTCTTCTGCCCTAGTCACAGGTGGCAGTAATCAGTCGCCAATCAGTCGCCAATCTGAAGACACACCTGCTCCTTTTCTCTTACCCAATCACATCCCCTTTCCCTTGGTTTAAAAGAATCCCAATCAGTTGCCACTAGAGATATCTCTCTTTTGTTTTTGCACCTACATGTCACATTTGTCCGTTATTATTTGAGTATGTATTGTTGTGGTGTATGACTGTTTGTTGGTGGGGAAAGGGGATACAAAGCCAAGTCGCCCATGGGCATAGATTACCCGTAGGAACATTTTGACTAAGTACCCTAGTTAGAACTGGGCGGACCACTGGGCGGACCACCCACTGTATTTTATTGGTTAGTTAGCTTGCTGTTCATGAAGCAGGCTTAGGTTTTTTTTAAATATATTTATTAGTTCTTTCCTTGGATTCTCCCCCCTTACCGTGTGTTTAGCAAATAACCATAAGTGTTTGACTGTAGATTTAAGTTGTCTGTTGTTATTAGTTCTCACTGTTCCTTTTCACTGTTATGATTTGCATGAGACATGTTACGGGTCTCGTTTCCATCCCCACTAGACTGAAGGGCCAAAGGGGTTCGTAACATTTGATATAGGACTCGTTTTACTGTGGAAATAGATATTTTGTACCGGTTTCCTACAGCATCTTCACAAGGTCCTTTGCTGTTGTTCTGGGATTGATTTGCACTTTTCTCACCAAAGTACATTCATCTCTAGGAGACAGAACGCGTCTCCTTCCTGGGCGGTATGGCGGCTGCGTGGTCCCATGGTGTTTATACTTGCATACTATTGTTTGTACAGATGAACGTGGTACCTTCAGGCGTTTGGAAATTTGCTCCCAAGGATGAACCAGACTTGTGGAGGTCTACAAAAAAAACATTTCTGAGGTCTTGGCTGATTTCTTTTAATTTTCCCATGATGTCAAGCAAAGAGGAACTGAGTTTGAAGGTAGGCCTTGAAATACATCCACAGGTAAACCTCCAGTTGACTCAAATGATGTCAATTAGCCTATCAGAAGCTTCTAAAGCCATGACATCATTTTCTGGAATTTTCCAAGCTGTTTAAAGGCACAGTCAACTTAGTGTATGTAAACTTCTGACCCACTGGAATTGTGATACAGTGGATTATAAGTGAAATCATTTGTCTGTAAACAATTGTTGGGAAAATGACTTGTGTCATGCACAAAGTAGATGTCCTAACCGACTTGCCAAAACGATAGTTTGTTAACAAGACATTTGTGGAGTGGTTGATTTTTTTTTTTTAAATGACTCCAACCTAAGTGTATGTAAACTTCTGACTTCAATTGTAGAGGATTATGATAAATACTGCTTTGATGTCATACAAGCAAACCACACACCTGTGAGTCCAGATGTGTACATTTCCATGTACAAAAACATACCATTTACATTGTTAAAGTTTACCTGGTGTCATACTCCCGTTTGTTCTGAGCAGAATAAGCCTATGTTAGTCATATTGTGAAGAACAATTGTTGCCAAAGACGCACCTGAATGCACTCATTACTCCATTATTTGCGCACCAAATGACTGTTTTTCTCTATAGTGCCTTATACTGTAAGATCATATTTTTTTCAAATGTAATTTTACCTCCTTTTTCGTGATATCCAATTGCGAACCAATTCGCCAATCTTGTCTCATCGCTGCAACTCCCCAACGGGCTCGGCTAACCGCGCTCCTTAACACCCGCACTCTTAACCCGGAAGCCAGCTGCACCAATGTTTCAGAGGAAACTCCGTTCAACTGACGACCAAGGTCAGCCTGCAGGCACCCGGCCCACCACAAGGAGTCGCTAGACTGAGCCAAGTAAAGCCCCCCGGCTAAACCATCCCCTAACCCGGACCACGCTGGGCCAAGTGTGCGCCGTCCTATGGGACTCCCGGTCACTCCCGGGATCGAACCCCAGGCTGTAGTGACGCCGCAACACTGCGACACGGTGCCTTAGATAGAATAAGCTTTCAAATGGAGACTAGGGACATACCTAAAAGAGATACAGTTTAATCCAGTCTCTTGCACACCTCTCTCTCTCTCCCTCTCTCTCTTCCCACCTCTCTCGATCTCTTGTGTTCTCTTTCTTAATCTCTATATCCCCCTTTTCCCTCTCTCTCCCTCTCTACTCTCCTTCTCTCTCACTCACTCACTCTTTCTCTCTCTCTCCCTCTACTTCCTATCTTCCCATCTCCTCTGTCTCCTCTCTGTTTGGAGCCTAATGGAAATGCTATTCCAAGAGTAATGAAAATAAACACTGGCCTTGGGAATCAACGTCCATCCAAGAGCAACTCGTCCATGAAGCAACATCACCGTTATATAATGGGACTCATTTGAGGAGTTCACATCACAGTTTATTTTATTTAATATCACATTTTATTTAACTTTCCTTAAATAGGATCTTATTGGGTTGCATGGCCTGGGTGGTGGGTGGTGGCTGATGGGGGAGGGGTGGAAGGATGAAGGGATGGAATAATGGTGTGGGGTGGTTTGTATTGGATTGGGAATGACCTCCTTCCATTACCCTAGAGCCCTCAAGCTCAACTCTGGACCCCGAAGCCAGTTCCACTGCATTTTTTCATTGTTCCCCTCTAATCAGGGACTGATTTAGGTGGGTCCATTTAATTATCAGGTAGTACAGAAAACCAGCAAGCCCCGGACCTCATAGGGTAAGAGTTGAATACCCCTACTCTAGAGTATATGAATACACAGCACATTTTGGCCCTGGAGTCACACAAAAAAACGACTGGACACAAAAGAAAATGTGTCTGTTTTTTAGCTGGTCTGACTGGCCTCCATTTTTAAAAACTGTTGGACAGATTTGTGTAGGAATTCGTTTTTGAAGTAGTCTGCCAAACTGTAAGACATTTGTAAATTACTTTTAAATTGTTGTGTAAACTCGTTAAAACATTCATGAACTTATAAAGAACTCTCAAAGCACTACTCTAAAATAAAAAAAGGTAAAAAGGAGGAACCCAGAGACCGCTTGGAGGCATTTCCGTTACTGAATGAATTCTAAAAGATTTTTGCAGATATTTGGCCACAGAGTTACTCAGCATGTCCAAAATCAATCTAAGATTGCAGCGGACAGAAATAAAAGGCTGTGACCACGTGTAGATAAATCTATTCTGAATGTCACTGACGGGAGAGAGGATTGGGATTCAGTCCACTGATACCACAAACAGTCGAGACCATGTCCTGCGGTTCTTAAACTTCTCAACTCAAGACCCAAATGAGAAATTGACTGTCCTCCCATGACCCAAATCATCCTCAAATGACCCAAATGAAGGAGATATAGTGTGTTATTAGAAATGTATTTTTATAACGTGCGACCCACTTCTCACATGCCCAGGACCCACTTTGGGTCCCGAGAAACCCTGTGGCTAGTCCACTAGGATTTTGGATGTTTACAATGTCTACATGACCTTGTCACCTCAAAACATAATCAGCATGCACACTCCCACACAGCAAGGCCACTGAGCACATACAGTATGTCAGTTCAACATTTAGTTTTGAATTTCATTTGGTTGAGTTGTCAACTTATGTGAGTTCAACGTGAAATCAACAATTATTGAAGTGAAAAAAATACTACATTGCCTTATTTTGATTACTTTTTTTCACATCCAATCAGATTTCCACGTTGATTGAACGTCATCACATAGATAATTTGTTTGTTGAAATGATGTGCAAACAACATTGATTCAACCAGTTTTTGCCTAGCGGGACGTGTGTTGATGAGCCACAACATATCTTGGGCACGAGCTGACATTGAATCAAGACAGCTGGGAGGATGGGGAGGAGGAATGTGTGTGTGTGTGTGTGTGTGTGTGTGTGTGTGTGTGTGTGTGTGTGTGTGTGTGTGTGTGTGTGTGTGTGTGTGTGTGTGTGTGTGTGTGTGTGTGTGTGTGTGTGTGTGTGTGTGTGTGTGTGTGTGTGTGTGTGTGTGTGTGTGTGTGTGCGTGCGTGCGTGCGTGCGTGCGTGTGTGGCATGCATTCCTGTGCACTGTTTATGTTGACATACAACTGTAAGGCAACCAGCTGCAATAGGATTTTGAGTTTGCTCAATATTTGGGCATATAGCTTCACCAACATACATTCTCAAGTTGAATTGTATGTCCACTCAAATTAAAATTTTAGGTTGAGTGAACATGCAATTCAACTCAGAAATTATTCTACCTTATTTGCATATTTTCCAGTGTAAAATATAACTATTTATGACAATACATTACATATATCATAAGGCCTTTCTTTGAGGGTCTATTTACACCGTAACACAGTGGTCTGAAACTCCTGGTTCACAGGCCACATCAAGGCTGCAAGTCACATTATGCTGGCTTGCAAAGTGATGTGTGATTCCTAATCCAGCTAGAGTGAGGATATCCAACAATTGAAACTTTCAACCACTCTCAACCTGCATTGAGAATGACTGCCGGGGTAAGGAAGATTGATTGTTGAGACTACCTAAATCATATAAACTGGAACAGTCATCTCAGTAACACGTGCAAAAAGTCAAACTACTAACAGATAGTTTAGAAAAGTGTATGTTATTTATGTTTGTGTAGTATAAAATTAATCAACCAATCAATGCACATGCAAAAAGACACGTATTGAAACAAACATTTCTGACAATCAAACTGCAATAGAGCATGCTGGGAAATATAATAATAATGGGTGTGGTTTTGAGCAAACATGAATTTGTAGTTTTACTCAACAAGCTTGTTCAAATTCACATAACGCTGATTAAGCTATTGGTTCAAGTTAGCTTTTTAGTGTGTGTTTTACAGTGTGTTAAGTCAGCCCAGCCTTGTCTCCCACACACCTACACCAAAATGTACTGTCTGTCTGACCGGACGCCTGTGTGATTATCAAGAGGATACTCCGCTGGATTCCACACGGCTCCTTGTGGCAGTCGTAATGACATCAGCGGACGAGCCATGATGCATGACAATATGAACCGCTCATAATAGCATTATCAATGGATGGCCTTGTCTGTTGACTTCCCCTCGTCTAGTTCCTTCTTAAGGAATCTTGTCGCTCTCTCATTCCCGCCTTGCTCCTTCCTCCATGTCTCCCTCTATCACCATTACTCTACATCTCCCCTCTCTCCATAGGTGGGAAGCTCAGATAGGACTTTAGCCCATAATCCCTGCTCTCAGTGAGCTGAGATGGGAAGTGATGGGAAGTGAGAAGTATGTGTACACGAGGTCCCCCCTTAAGCCTCAGTGATTGGGGATAAGAGGGTTTGTGGGGGCGTCTCAGCATGCTGAAACACCGTCCCTGCACTACATATATCCCATCTCTCTAGCTCTAGTTCCACATCTGCAGCCGCTCACATTTTTTATGTCCTGGCTTGATGAGCCACAACACATGTTGGGCCCGGGTAGACATTGAATCAACAGTGCTGGGTGGATGGGGAGGAGTGTGTGTGTGTGTGTGTGTGTGTGTGTGTGTGTGTGTGTGTGCGTGGGCACGTGTGTGTATGTTTATCAGGAGGGGGAGATGTTCTTGGCTGAAGCACAGTCAGGAATCAGACATCTCTTTCTGCCAAGGAGAAGTTTAACTATATTCTGCTTATTCTCTTGGCAGGAGTCCACAGAGTAAATCAGCTCCAGTATTTAAGTAGTATTTCTCTTGTCCTCTGTATCTCAACAAGACTTCACAAAGCTACAAAGTCAAAGGTTATACAGCTATGTTATATTGGGTCAACATATGGAGACAAATGAACTCAATGCGCTTATGTAGATCATATAAAGAAGGTTTTGTTAAGGACCTCCAACACAGACTAAATAACCTTCTGTGATTCAGGGACGTTGCTATCGCAGAATTAGTTAAACAATCTGGCTCCAAGTGATTGGCTATAACAAGAGCCCAGAGTTTTTCCTGTTCAGATCACATGGGCAGGAAAAACGTCTGGCACTAATCACAATCAACCCACAGCTGCAGCTTCGACCAACATACGCATGATTGAAACGAAATCACATTTTATTCATCACATGCTTGGTAAACAACAGGTGTTGACTAACAGTGAAATGCGGACTTACAGGCCCTTCCCAACGATACAGAGAGAAAGAAAATACAGAAATAATTGAAAAAGTAATAACATGTAGTAATAAAAGTAACAATAAATACACAATGTGTAATGATAACTTGACCATATACACAGGGTACCAGTGCCGAGTTGATGTGAAGGGGTGCGAGGTAATCAAGGTAGATATGTATCTATAACTAGGAATAAAGTGACTAGGCAACAGGACAGATAATGAACAGTCGCAGAAGCGAATGTGATGAGTCAAAAAAAGTGGAAAAAGGGTCAATGCATATAGTCCGGGTAGCTGTTTGTTTAACTACTGCATTCAACGAACTACTTAGCAGTCTTATGGTTTGGGGGTAGAAGCTGTTCAGGGTCCTGTTGGTTCCAGACTTACATCTGTGCCGCTTGCGTGTGGTAGCAGAGAGAACAGCCCATGACTAGGGTGGCTGGAGTTTTTTTTTTTAAATGTTAGGGTCTTCCTCTGTCACCGCCTGGTATAGAGGTCCTGGATGGTCATGCAGCCAGTCAAGATGCTCTCAATGGTGCAGCTAAATAACTTTTTAGGATCTGAGGGCCCATGCCAAATCTTTTCTGCCTCCTGAGGGGGAAGAGACGTTGTCGTACCCTCTTCACGGCTGTGTTGCTGTGTTTGGACCATGATAGATCCTTAGTGATGTGGACACCGAGGAACTTGAAGCTCTCGACCCACTCCACCCCGTCGATGTGAATGGGGGCGTGCTCGGCCCTCCGATTCCTGTAGTCCATGATCAGCTCCTTTGTCTTGCTGACGTTGTTGTCTTGGCACCACAATGCCAGGTCTCTGCCCTCCTCCCTATAGGCTGTCTCATGGTCGTTGGTGATCAGGCCTACCACTGTCGTGTCGTCAGAAAACTTAATGATGGTATTGGAGTCATGCGCAGATACACAGTCATGGGTGAACAGGGAGTTCATAAGCCATATTTGACCTTGCAGTGCCAGACTTGGCCCGACCACCACCCTACTCCAGTCACCAGCTAGCATCCATCCATCCAGGTCCATCTGAATCCCTTGGCCTGTGAGCCTGTGAGCCAGGGGGCAGACCAGACTGAGTCTCCAGGAGCTGGGTCTTGAGTGCATTGGAGGTGAGGTTGCTCAGTGACCAAGGGATCATTACAGAGGGATTAGTACATGGGATCATCCAGGGCTTACACAGCAGGCAGCTGTTCTGGACAGAGGGGCAGGGGGTTGGCGCTGGAGTGGGCTACCCTGGGAACCCAAAGGCTCAGCTGGAACCGCCCCCCACACACACTTTCCCCCCTCCTGTGAGAAACCCCTACTCCCCTCCCTCTAGGGGCCAGTGTTGTGTCTGAGAGGACAGTGGGCATGGGGGGTAGGCCATTACGGCACCTCCAGAAGACCCATGCGTCTACATTGTCACTGTGGGGCTTTGTGGAACACTGTAAATAAGCCTGTCTTTGGGGAGGATTGGGCAACTGCTGCTGTGTCTATCTTGGCGGTGGGAAAGGAGATGGTGATGTTGGTGGTGTGGGCAAAGAGGAATGTGAGGAAGGGTCAGAGCAGGGTAGAGAGGATCAACAGGAGGGATTGGAGGGTTAACACTGTGCAGGCCACAGACAGGGCTCAAACACACCAGGGCTGGCCTTGGGAGCACAGAGGTGTCTCTCTAATTTTGGAATTGAACTAATAAATTAAATGTACGCAATTCAACGACTTACGCAGTTCAACGACTTTCACAATCAACATTTTCAACAACAAAAAAAATATTTAAATGTTTTTGGGAGCATCTTCACAGTCTAAATAAACAAAATAATTTTTACCGTTGGGATAATATTGTACCATTAATAGGAGTACTAACACCAATGATGGTAACATCAATGAGATCATTTAGGTTATTGAGGATTTTCTTTCATGGAGGCCACAGATCAAATCGAAGGTCATTAACCCTTTAAAGATAATTTAAGTGATTATTTTGTGCTCACAATGCCATTTCACTTCATGTAAACTGAGTAACCCCAAGTGAAACTTTGGATTTAGACACACCAAATGATCAATGGAATCCACATTTTATGACATCCTAAAAGGGTGTGATTAGCTGATCATTTTCTTTGATAAAGAACCCTGTCCTGATAACAGTTTGCCATTAGAAGGAACGCTCAAGGTCCTTGTATATCCTTGTAATGAGTGATTTTCAAGATGGTAGAACCAGTGACATAAAACTGAGGGAGAGACATACTAGTAAAAAATGTTTAATTTATTTAAATAGCCATCTTTGTTTTTATTGATCTATACAATATATGAAATACTTGTTCACTTTCTAGCATTCAAAATAATAGATAGCTATCTCTAAAGCCCCAAAATATGTCACTAGAACTTTATACAGTACATAACTACTGGGAAAAGACCATTTGCTTACACTAAATACTTTAAACAATGCATTAACATAACATTTTGCAGTATAAAGGACTAGCGCCATGGTTTATAATTGAAAAACAGTTCAATATGAACAAAAACATATATGATGTGTAACTGTTTGTAATTGTAAAGTGTTTTTCATGGTTGCAAAGGCAAGAGACGCAAATGCCACCACAATTCAAAAACAACCCAGGTCCTAGTTGGTAACCCTAGGGGACAGAGACACATCAAATCGTAGGACAGATGCAAGGAACTGTAGATGGACAGAGAGAGAGAGACAGGCTCCATTCACAACAACAGCTTTTATACTGGTTAATTAGTGACGGCAACAACATAGCGCTGCAAATGAGTCAATGTGTACAGTATAGATTACATTTAAAAACTGGGAACACGAGTCTTGAATATTGTAACGCTACGTTGTTTTACTGTAACCACTGAGTCATTTGGGGAGTTTGCTTGATGATAAGTGCAGTGGATAGGGTCCTCAAACAAAGCCTTTACACATGCACACCTGACCTGGGTTCAAATACTATTTGTAATCATTTGAAATACTTGTCCTGAGCTTGATTGCGCTTTTACCTGTTGCAATGGAACCAATAAATAGTCCCAAAAGTGCAAATTCACCAGCACTCCAGGCAGGCAAAAACAAACACTCAAAGTAGTATTTGGACCCGGGTCTGAGGGAAACCACATGCACACACCAACACACCTATCTTGCCAATTTCTTTATTAGTGGGCAGCACATTCACTGGCTCTGAGACTGGCTGATGCTGGCTGTGGTCGCGGCTGAGGAGAGAGTGAGGCCGCCTATAAAGACACTGATTGTTGCCCTGCATTTCCCCTCGCCTCTTTAAAACAGGCTCCTGGCCTCCCTTCCCTGGCACTGAGCACAGTGTCTACTTGGCCCAAAATGGCTCCAGCTGCACCACTAAGAGCACCACTAAGAGTAATCACAACACATTATTGGGAATTCAATAAAAAAACAAATAACAGGCACTAAATCTTTCACCCTAATGACAGGGTTGAGTGCTGGGGATTGGGGTGGGGGATTGGGGGTGGGAGAGCCCCTAGAATTAGTGAGAGCGGGAAGGTGGGAAAAGTACAGTCTCTGGACTCTGAGTTATGACCGCACAGTGACCACTAATGGACACTGCTCGCTCTTGATCGGAATCTTGGTTTGATTTGTGAGGTTTCAGGGTCGTTAACGGTCCAATCCTCTGGATCCCGGGACCTAGTACAACTCGTCCACTCCTCTACCCCTCCATCCCTTCATCTCACTGTCAGATGACCCCTCCTCAGCCCTGCTCTGTGGCCCCTAGCCAGAGGTATAGGAAGTGGGGTCTATGGAGAGGGTAACACCCATTAGGCCAGAACTTTCGAGGACTTCAATTCTCAAAACACATAATCGGGGATTCACGGGCATGATTGTTGTCATGGACGTGTCTCCCCTGCAGTGCTGTGGCCATTGAGCACATGTGTAATCACAGACACTATGTGTGTATTTTGTGTTAGTGGAGCCTCTCTTTCACTATTTGAATCCTGTTTGGAGGGGAACCGCTCAAGCCTAGCAGCTGTTTCAAATTGTTCTTCTTTGAGCCCCCCCCCCCTTCCCTCCATCCTTCCCCATCACCACTGGCACTACCACTACCACTCCCTCCATCCAAACATACACACTCACACACTCAACCCTCTCCACATGCGCGCAGCCAGAACGTGTACCTGATCCCCTGGATCACAGGGAGGGTGGGGGGAGAAAAGAGCACATATGATTGGCCTGCCACTGTTGGTGATGTGGTGATTGGATTGGCTAATGCCCTCCACACACACTACCACTCCCTTAGAACTAACGGAATAAATTCCACAGAAATGTGGACTTTGTTCTCAATACAATATGCACAGTGTGTGTGTGTGTGTGCATATGAGTGCGTGCGTGCGTGGTGTATGTGCGTTGGTGTGTGTGTCTGTGCGTGCCCGTGTGTGTGTACGTCTGTCCATCTTTGGATGTGTGTCTGGGCATGGTCAAAGAGCTCTATTCAGTGACCCTTGTGAAACTGTATATCAGTGGAGGTGAGCCCATCACACTCCTAGGTGTCACCATACCCGTCCTTTCAATAACGGGGGCTGTTGAGATAGCTAGTGCAGGGTGTTCGTTCTGGTTGTCCAATGTCCACTGAACTGTTGACTGTTGAAAAACACTACTTAAGGCTGTTTTCTCTGGGATTGTTGGGCAAACACGCAGGTACACAACCGACAAATGCAGCTAGCATGAGTTGAACATGGCCCTCTGCTGTGTAGAGCAGTTCTGTGTCTCCCATTCCGACCGTGTGTGAGTGAGACTGAGAGTGACACAGTACCGTATACTGTGGCATACCACACATTCCCTGGACCTGTCACTCCTTCAACACAGCAACAGACACTCGCACAAACTACGACATCAGCGCACAGACACCAAGAAACACTTATCCTAGGCATTAAGCCTCCACATCCACATACGTAAACACACAATTCACATACATAAACATACTACTCTAATCCATGTAATGTTTCTCCCACATACATTTGCATATTCAATACTTTTACACGTTTGTACCATCGCATTACGTGCCCCAGACTAAGCCTGAACATTTCAAGGTAAAGTCTGTGATGTTCTTGGTTAGAACACAGCAGCAGCACACAAAGCATCTTTGTTCAGGTAGCTCAGTGCTCAGGGAGGAATAAAGATAAACAAACATTCTTTGGGGGAGATGAAAGAGAGCTGGAGTGATTGTAGGAGAGGGAGTGAGGGATAAGATCTGACCCTTATTATGTGGAAAAGAGCAGCTTTATGGCAGACAGGGTGTGGGACACCCAACCCTCCCCTAACCCAGCCCTTCCCTAACCCAGCCCTTCCCAAACCCAACCCTCCCCTAACCCAGCCCTTCCCTAACCCAGCCCTTCCCTAACCCAACCGTCCCATAACCCAACCCTCCACTAACCCAACCCTCCCCTAACCCAGCCCTCCCATAACCCAGCCCTCCCCTAACCCAGCCCTTCCATAACCCAGACCTACCCTAACCCAGGCCACCCCTAACCCAGCCCTTCCCTAACCCATTCCTCCCCTAACCCAGCCCTACCCTAACCCAGGCCACCCCTAACCCAGCTCTCCCCTAACCCAGCCCTCCCCTAACCCAGCCCACCCCTAACCCAGCCCTCCCCTAACCCAGCCCTCCCATAACCCAGCCCTCCCATAAGCCAGCCCCTCCGGAACCCAGCCCTCCCCTAACCCAGCCCTCCCATAATCCAGCCCTCCCATAACCCCGCCCTTCCCTAACCCAGGCCACCCCTAACCCAGCCCTTCCCTAACCCAGTCCACTCCTAACCCATTCCTCCCCTAACCCAGCCCTACCCTAACCCAGGCCACCCCTAACCCAGCTCTCCCCTAACCCAGCCCTCCCCTAACCCAGCCCACCCCTAACCCAGCCCTCCCCTAAACCAGGCCACCCCTAACCCAGCCCTTCCCTAACCCAGCCCTCCCCTAACCCAGCCCTTCCCTAACCAAGCCCTACCCTAACCCAGACCTACCCTAAACAAACCCTTCCATAACCCATCCCTCCATTAACCCAGCCGAGTCCACCCCTAACCAAACCCTCCCCTAACCCAGCCCTCCCATAACCCAGCCCTACCCTAACCCAGGTCACCCCTAACCCAGCCCTACCCTAACCCAGGCCACCCCTAACCCAGCCCTCCCCTAACCCAGCCCTCCCCTAAACCAGGCCACCCCTAACCCAGCCCTTCCCTAACCCAGCCCTCCCCTAACCCAGCCCTTCCCTAACCAAGCCCTACCCTAACCCAGACCTACCCTAAACAAACCCTTCCATAACCCAGCCCACCCTTAACCGAACCCTCCCATAGCCCAGCCCAGTCCACCCCTAACCCATCCCTCTCCTCACCCAGCACAGCCCAGCCCAACCCAACCCACCCCTAACCAAAGCCTCTTCTAACCCAGCCCTCCCATAACCCAGCCCACCCCTAACCCAACCCAACCCAACCCAACCCAACCCTCCCCTAACCCAACCCCCCCCTTAACCGATCCCTCCCCTAACCTAATCCATCCCTCCCTTAACCCAGCCGAGTCCACCCCTAACCCAGCCCTCCCCTAACCCAGCCCTCCCATAACCCAGCCCTCCCATAACCCAGCCCTAACATAACCCAGGCCACCCCTAACCCAGCCCTACCCTAACCCAGGCCACCCCTAACCCAGCCCTACCCTAACCCAGGCCACCCCTAACCCATCCCTCCCCTAACCCAACCCTCCCCTAACCCAGCCCTCCCATAACCCAGCCCTTCCATAACTCAGCCCTTCCATAACCCAGCCCTCCCATAACCCAGCCCTCCACTATCCCAGCCCTTCCATAACCCAGCCCTCCCCTACCCCCTCCCCTAACCCAGCCCTTCCATAACCCAGCCCTCCCATAACCCAGTCCTCCACTATCCCAGCCCTTCCATAACCCAGCCCTCCCCTACCCCCTCCCCTAACCCAGCCCTTCCATAACCCTCCCCTACCCCCTCCCCTAACCCAGCCCTTCCATAACCCAGCCCTCCCATAACCCAGTTCTCCACTATCCCAGCCCTTCCATAACCCAGCCCTCCCCTACCCCCTCCCCTAACCCAGCCCTTCCATAACCCACCCCACCCCTCCCCTAACCCAGCCCTCCCATAACCCAGCCCTACCCTAACCCAGCCTTCCCTAACCCACCCCTCCCTTAACCCAGCCGAGTCTACACCTAACCAAACCCTCCCTAACCCAGCCCTCCCCTTACCCAGCCCTCCCATAACCCAGCCCACCCCTAACCTAACCCAACCCTCCCTTAACCGATCCCTCCCCTCCCCTAACCCATTCCTTCCACAACCCAGCCCTTCCATAACCCAGCCCTCCCCTAACCCAGCCCTTCCATAATCCAGCCCTCCCCTAACCCAGTCCTCCCCTAACCCAGCCCTCCCCTAACCCAGCCCTTCCATAACCAAGCCCTCCCCTAACCCAGCCCTCCCCTAACCCAGCCCTTCCATAACCCAGCCCTCCCTTAACCCAGCCCTCCCCTAAACCAGTCCTCCCCTAACCCAGCCCAACCCTCCTCTAACCAAAACCTCCCCTAACCCAGCCCTCTGGCGCTATACATCCGGACCCTATAAAGGACTACCATGATTCAATATTTACGGTAAAATGCTTTGGGGCTTACTGTCAAAAGAACTATCAACAGAGACAGCGCCAAGAGGTGATAAAATTGACTCATCAATTAATGTTTGCCTTGAATTAACTGTACTAGGAAGAAAAGGTTATATGAGAGTTTCTTTGTGGCGAGGATGGGTTGCATGGTGTGTGTACTGTGTAGAGGTGTTGTAGTACAAAGGGTCAACAGGGTAAATTCTACCACAACCTTAGCTTACATCATATACCATAAAACCAAGAAGGCTCTCATGCTTGTTGTGGAGATGAGCAAATAGGGGTAATGTGCTCTCTTTCGCTCTCTCCTATTCCTTTCTCTTTCTTTTTCTAGTTCTCCCTCTCTGGGGCTTGAGGGGGATTTAGCAGGATCAGTCTGTCCTGCTGCAGCCAATCAGAACGATCCCATAGTCCTTTGTGCTCTTCAGAAGTGCCTTTTTTGTGTTATGCGTACTCAGTGGACCACACAATTCCAACACATGCAAGGAATATCACATGCATGAGCATGCACAGGAGGATTCAAGCACTCCTTAGGAACTCACTATGCATTATCCAGCTGTACATCGTCTATATAGTAATAGGACTCCATATGCTCTTGTTGAACATGCGGAGTACATGCTGTGCCTCTCTTTCTCTTCTTCAATCCCTTGTTATTTCCCTATCCCTGGCTGGCTCCCCCTCTCATTCTATGCTCTGTTGCCTCTCACTCTGCCTGATGGGGATTGCTGTCTGTTTCTAGGGCTCAGCGATAGTTTCATATTGTGGCGGGGGTGGTGTGATATGTTACAGATGTGTGAGGGGAGGAGGAGTGTGTGTGTGTGTGTGTGTGTGTGTGTGTGTGTGTGTGTGTGTGTGTGTGTGTGTGTGTGTGTGTGTGTGTGTGTGTGTGTGTGTGTGTGTGTGTGTGTGTGTGTGTGTGTGTGTGTGTGTGTGTGTGCACATTTGCATGCTTACATGGTTGTGTGTGACTGTAAGCTCAGACATACTGCATATGTGTGAGAGTCATGATGCTTTACAGTGGTGTGTTACTCTGTTTACAACCAGGTCGATAGATAGAGAAGTCTCCTGAAGCGAAGCCGCAACTCTCATCTCTCCACCTCACACACACACACACGCGCACGCACGCACAACGCTCTCTCTCCCTCGTCTGAAAGAGGCTACGTGCAGAGCAGGAGCAGTGAGTGTGTATTTCCTGCCAAACACTTCCCTCCACATTCCCGCACACACACTACACTCCTCTTTGCCTTCCCACACACTCTCCCTCACCCATGCCGAGAGCTTAAGCCACACTGAACCAAACTCGCAGGGGTATCCACGCTGTGTCTGCAACACAGGACCCAACCTGCTTACCCATCCACTTATTAACCAATCAAAATCCTCTGGAAATCCCACATAATCCTTTATAAATCCTCTATAAGCCCTTTATAAACACTCTAGGAGTTTACTTCATGCTCTGCCCATCAAGCTCTGATTTTCCAACTGCCTGAGAAAAAAGGATGAAAGTATATCAAAACACAGGCTATGCCCAAGCAGTCACAGGCACAGTCCTGCTTCATCTGAGTCACTGTGTTAATGGGAGTGGGTGAGGATGCACTGGTAGAATGGATACACTGGATGTGCTTTATGCTATAATATAGGTAAGGCCAGGAGTGTTTACTGACTATGTGCAGTGTGAGTGTGAGTGTGGATACACTGATATCAAAAAATGCATATCACATTTTATTTGTCACATGCGCCTGAATACAACAGGTGAAGACATTACAGTGAAATGCTTACTTACAAGCCCTTAACCAACAATGCAGTTTTAAGAAAATTACCTAAAAGAAATAAGAAATAAAAGTAACAAATAATGAAAGAGCAGCAGAAAAATAACAATAGGGAGGCTATATACAGGGGGTACCGGTAGGTACACAGTAAATGTGCGGGGGCACCGGTTAGTCGAGGTAATTGAGGTAATATGTACATGTAGGTAGAGTTATGTTATGAGACACTGGGTAAACTGAATGTACTTTGTGTCATGAGTAGGGGCCAGGAGTTATGCCTGACCATGTGACCTAATTGGAGGAAACTCCAGGCCCCAAAGTAATTATAGGCTTTGCGAAGGGCCAAGAGTTTCTCCTAGTCAAGAAAAAGGGTCCAAGATGAGAATTCCTTGGTAAGCCTACTGTAACCTCCCTTCTCTCTCTCTCTGGTTACATTTGTCCCTGGCTGTGCTCCAGACTGGCCTGACTGCAGGACTAGGTGTCTGTCAGTGCCTGGAGTGCCACTCACTCCCCCACCTCCACCTTCTCCCCTCTGGTGAAACACAGAGAAACCTGCACTGATTACACAGGACAGGGCCTGTTCGGAACACACACACATTTGCTTTTTACAAACACACACGCGCACGCACACACACTTGCCAAACTACACCCTATCCCTCTCGCTCAACTCTCACTCAACTCCAAACACAGACATACACTTCAAGGAAACTCATAGTTGTAGGCACATGAACAGCTACATACTCTGTAAATGATATTCCATTTCAAACAGTCTCCATTCATAAATTGGATTTGGGGCCCAGGTTGACTATTATAGACTATTATCATTTGCATTAATGTCTCTATTCAAAGAGCCCAGGGAGAACTTCTGACCAATGTTGTCACTCTAACAGAGAGGGAGGTTGAGAAACAGACTAGGGGAAAATGTATTGTTTGAGAGAAGGAGAGAGAATGACAATGAAAGAGGGAGAGAGAGAGAGGAACAGATAGAGAGAAAGTGGAAAACAGAGGGGGGAGAGGGAGTGAGAAACAGAGGGAGAGAGAGAGAGAGAGAGAGAGAGAGAGAGAGAGAGAGACAATATGCTGCTGACCCAGTTCCTGGCTCTGTTATCTCTATTTCTAGTGGGTGTATCGAGTGCCATGGGACTCAGGATGTCACGAATCTCACAATATCCCACATAGGCCTCACTTCTTCTAGTTTCTCTCCAGCACTATGGATGGATAGTGTGAATCAAAAGCACTGGAAGTCATCGTGTGTGTGTGTGTGTGTGTGTGTGTGTGTGTGTGTGTGTGTGTGTGTGTGTGTGTGTGTGTGTGTGTGTGTGTGTGTGTGTGTGTGTTTGTATCTGCATGGCTTACAGTTGATCCAGAGGAAGGGAGCGACTGAAAGATGGAGAGGGGGAGATAGAGAGAGAGAGAGAGAGAGGGGGAGAAGGAAGGAAAGGAGAGAGGTGCTTCAGGCTCTGGATTGTGTGTGTCTCTGGCTCCCCCCTTGGGAATGCTGGGGTTTTACTCAGGCATGTCTCTCTGTTTGTCATCGGTCTTATCTGCCAGTCATTCCACAAATGGAGACCAGACGTCCTGGAGCAATCCCACACAAAGTTAATTTGTGCAGTATGCACAGAAAGAAGACCTAATTACATAACACCAGCTTCTCTCAACGGAACAGCTGGGCTCGTGCCAGGGTTTCCTAAATCAAAAGAACAGGACACATGAACAATCCAGATACACACAGATACACACTCATGCACGCACACACACACAGATGCAATGATGTAGTGACAGGGAAATGGAACACAATTAGTTTGAGACCTTGGAGTGAACAACGCCTAATCAGCTGAGTACATGGAGTCATGGTCCAAGAATAGACAGAGAGAGAGAGAAAAAGTGCACTGTCACTGAGACCACAGCACAATGCCTGTCCTAGATGTAGTCATGCAGAGAGAGAGAGAGAGAGAGAGAGAGAGAGGTTGGTGGCTTGATCTGATTGGATGCCCCCACGGACGGACTGGTGCTGATTGGTTGATTGGTTCTACTGAAGGAGACCCAGCCAAGCCACCCATTTCCATGTGGCAACATGCATTATTATGAGAACATTTTGTCCTCTGATGTCATCATGCTTTTCACGGCTGGGCCGTAAGCCACGTCAGCGGTTAGCTTTGGGTGCTGCTCCCTCCAAACCGCCCCATAAACACTGAGAGGAATCCTTGGGAAGTCCAGCTTTGACGTCACCCCATTGAAGTTAGCATTTTAAACAGTTAAGGTTAGGATTAGGTAAGGGTTATGGTTAAGGTTAGGCTTATGTTAAGGATACAGGACATGGTTAGGAATAGGGTTTACTTCTCACAAATAAAGCTTTGATACATTTGATCAAATAGCTAAATGTAGTCCAGAAAACATTAATCAGAGACTAAAACCAAAAGTCGGGTATTTGCTTCTGCTAACGGAAGCCTTATATTTGGAAACCAGTGGAAGCGTAGTGGAGACATTGTCGTAGTGGAGACATTGTCGTAGTGGAGACATTGAGTCTGAGCTGGAGTACCTACGAAGGTTTCTGCTGCTTTGAATCTCTGATCTCTCTCTGGGCTCAGCTAGTGTCGACTGATCCTCTCCCGCTGGGATTTGGCTAGAGCAGACTGACTTTGGCACCATTGGCAAAGTGTGTCTCCCCATGCAGAGTCACTAGTCTCAACCTAGTCTCAACCCGATAGTCTGCATCCCCTGGCCTCACTTAGAATAGACCACCTGTCTGTCTGCAGTGGATGCCAAGGGAAGCGGGAGCACTTTACTTGACACCCAGCGTCATAACAGGTTATGGCACGGTCATAACCATGTCATAATATGTCATAACAGGTGACAAAACATGTCATAATATGCTCATAACACTGTCATGACACATATATTTACACCTGTTGTGACATACTGTATATTGCGTTTTTATGGATGTTTATTTCATGGCTGGTTTTATACCTACATAAGAGTGTCAAACCCCACTATTTGGAATCATGAGAAAATGCCAAGATTGTGCAAAGCTGCCATCAAGGAAAAGGGTGACTACTTTGAAGAATCTCAAATATAAAATATATTTAGATTTGTTTAACACTTTTTTTGGTTACTACATGATTCCATATGTGTTATTTCATCATTTTGATGTCTTCACTATTATTCACCAATGTAGAAAATTGTCAAAATAAAGAAAACCTTGGAATGATAGGTGTGTCCAAACGTTTGAATGGTACTGCATATAGAGACGGTTTAGTTTAGTTAGGCTTCATTTTAGGCTTAGTTAGGCTTCATTTTAGGCTTAGTTAGGCTTCATTTTTTGTTGTTGAAATAAACGTGTTTCCTGAACTTTCTTATATCTCTCAGATGTAGGACAGACACTTCAGAACAAACGTCCTTGTGATTTCTTTGGGGGGAACTATCTGTTGTTCCATGTAGTGAATCTGTTATTCATTGCATTCATATGGGCTAATAGCAGTAATGTCAAAATCATTTTCCTGCAAAATAAATTTGGAATATATTTTTTTATTCTTCAAGGGGTCTTAAAATGCTAAATCAAATAACGAAATTATCCTTGGTATGACCTTCTTAAAACAATTCCATATAGCTTAGTAGAACACCTCCCCCTGCTTTACAGGGTTTAGACTCTTATGAGTTTTAAAGTGGAAAACGGTGCTGCAATAGTGGAGGTTGCTCCTGTTTTCTTTGCGACATGCGGTGACTCTCTGGGGTTCTAAATCAAAAGTTGTTTAGTAGACCGAAAGTCTCGGAAACATTAACTTGCTATACCATGTTGTAGGTCATGTAACTAGTGCACAAAAGGTGGGCCTTAACACGGAAGTGTGTGTGTGTGTGTGTGTGTGTGTGTGTGTGTGTGTGTGTGTGTGTGTGTGTGTGTGTGTGTGTGTGTGTGTGTGTGTGTGTGCGCGCCTGCCTCTCTGCTTGAAGTCAGTGAACTCCATGGGGAGCCCTGATAAAGTGAGTGCTGTCATAAACTCTCTTTCTCAGCAAACTCTGTGTCCTTTTGCCAGCCCCGCAATGTGATTGACTACCCAGCAGGCCTGCCTGTCTGCCTGTAGTTTTCTGGGTGAGTGGGTACGTCTAAGGGGAAGACAGGGGGTAACTCATGCCCCCGGCCCTAGGGCAGTAAATTAGGCAAGGGGGTCTGAGGGGGGCTAGAAGGTCAAAGGGATGCCTCCAGGCCTGCGTTGCATCCTGAGGATCTCACCCTCCTCGCCCATCAATCAGCAGTGCGACATGGTGGAATTCTCACATCATAACTCAGGGGTTAAACACTCCTGCTCCTCCTCCGCACAAATGAGGTGATCCTAGGTGCAGCAAGACAATCTGTTTGCACATGATGACCTTTAGATAGTCAACTGTGATTGGTCGGTTCTTTGGGTGAAACCCAAAATCGCTAGGTATTTTCTGTTTCGGCAGCAACTTCTAAGTCTCTGGAGAGGGTTGACTGCACGTGAGTGATAGTGTGTGTGTGTGTGTGTGTGTGTGTGTGCGTGTGGGGGGGGGGGGGGGGGGGCTCCCTTGATTGAGATGAGTAAATACTGTATAAAAGGAACAATACAAATACTGACATAAACTCAGCAAAAAAGAAACGTCCTCTCATTGTCAACTGCGTTTATTTTCAGCGAACTTAACATGTAAATATTTGTATTAACATAAGATTCAACAACTGAGACATAAACTGAACAAGTTCCACAGACATGTGACTAACAGAAATGGAATAATGTGAACCCTGAACAAAGGGGGTTCAAAATCCAAAGTAACAGTCTGGTGTGGCCACTAGCTGCATTAAGTACTGCAGTGCATCTCCTACTCATGACCTGCACCAGATTTGCTGTGAGATGTTACCCCACACTTACACCAAGGCACCTGCAAGTTCCCGGACATTTCTGGGGGGATTGGCCCTTGCTCTCACCCTCTGATCCAACAGGTCCCAGACGTGCTCAATGGGATTGAGATCCGGGCTCTTCGCTTGCCATGGCAGAACACTGACATTCCTGTCTTGCAGGAAATTACACACAGAATGAGCAGTATTGCTGGTGGCATTGTCATGCTGGTGGGTCATGTCAGGATGAGCCTGCAGGAAGGGTACCACATGAGGGAGGAGGATGTCTTCCCTGTAACGCACAGCGTTGAGATTGCCTGCAATGACAACAAGCTCAGTCCGATGATGCTGTGACACACCGCCCCAGACCATGACAGACCCTCCACCTCCAAATCGATTCCGCTCCAGGGTACAGGCCTCGGTGTAACGCTCATTCCTTCGACGATAAACGCGAATCCGACCATCACCCCTGGTGAGACAAAACCGCGACTCGTCAGTAAAGAGCACTTTTTGCCAGTCCTGTTTGGTCCAGCGACGGTGGGATTGTGCCCATAGGCGACGTTGTCGCCGGCGATGTCTGGTGAGGACCTGCCTTACAACAGGCCTACAAGCCCTCAGTCCAGCCTCTCTCAGCCTATTGCAGACAGTCTGAGCACTGATGGAGGGATTGTGCGTTCCTGGTGTAACTCGGGCAGTTGTTGTTGCTATCCTGTATCTGTTCCGCAGGTGTGATGTTCGGATGTACCGATCCTGTGCAGGTGATGTTACACGTGGTCTGCCACTGCGAGGATGGTCAGCTGTCCATCCTGTCTCCCTGTAGCGCTGTCTTAGGCGTCTCACAGTACGGACATTGCAATTTATTGCCCTGGCCACATCTGCAGTTCTCATGCCTCCTTGCAGCATGCCTAAGGCACGTTCACGCAGATGAGCAGGGACCCTGGGCATCTTTCTTTTGGTGTTTTTCAGAGTCAGTAGAAAGGCCTCTTTAGTGTCCTAAGTTTTCATAACTGTGAAGTTAATTGCCTACCATCTGTAAGCTTTTAGTGTCTTAACAACCGTTCCACAGGTGCATGTTCATTAAAAGCATGGGAAACAGTGTTTAAACACTTTACAAGGAAGATCTGTGAAGTTATAAAGGATTTTTACAAATTATCTTTGAAAGACAGGGTCCTGAATGAGTGACGAGTTTATATTGTATGCAAAAAAAAATTGAATGTGTTTCCCAACTCATAAAACACTTTTGAAAAAGGCTTATCGCCCTTATCCTCACAAGGTGAGGTATTGAAAACAAGGGTGTCAATATTTTTTGTAAAAAAAATACTACTCGTTAAACAATATCTCTTTCTGTGAGCAATTGTATTAGTATAAAAATGTATAATTCTCCCACCCCCCAAAAAAATGCAAACGATATGGCTTAGTATTAGTATTATTTATTTTATAAAGTATTATTTTCTCATCTTTATCAAGGGTGCCAATGATTTGGACCTGAATGTGTGTGTGTGTGTGTGTGTGTGTGTGTGTGTGTGTGTGTGTGTGTGTGTGTGTGTGTGTGTGTCTTTCACAGTTTAACAGACACAGAGAAGCATGGTAAGACCTGTACTTCTGATCATATTAGAATTGTTTTGCTGTCCATGTCCAAATCATTTAAAAGTAGCTTCATTGAGCTACCCTTTAAATAACATATTGCTCAATCAACAACACCACAAAGTGGAAAATCAGATCCATTAGTATTTTAACTTAGTCATCCCTTTAAGCCCATCCTAGATGAAAGGAGAGGGAGGGTGTACATTTTGAACCTGCAAGCTCTTAGACCAGCAGGTTATTTACAACCTTTCAATTAGCCAACCATTTTACACCTGGAGCTGTAGTCTAAGGGGACTTTGGTGAGCAGGTTAATGACTTAATGAGAGCATTGAGAGCATTAAGGTTGGGGCCGTATCATGGAAAACTCCATCGGGCCCTTCCTGCATGCCCTACAGACCTACAGCCGCCTACCAAGCTGCTTAAGAGCAGCTATGATCTATTCACCTTAGGGGCTCAGGACAAGGTATCAATTATCGCTACACACACACATACGCACACACATGCACAGAGTGACACACACACACGTGTACACGTACACAGACACACACACGCGCACACACAGACAGACACACACACACTGCAAACACACATGCGAACGCACACACACAATGACACAGAAACAGACACACACACAAACATGTGCACACACACACATGCGCATGCACGCACGCACACACACACACAGACACACACCCACACATAAACAGATACAGCCCTGCCCTGAGAGGGTATGACATCTGATCTCAATGTGTCCTACTCCAATGTTGAACTAATCAGCTTTCAGCATGTGTCCCTCTCTCGTGGGCGTGACCTGTTGTGTTTTAGATCCAAAATGGATAACAGGTTGTTTTGCTTTTTCCTTCACTAAATTCACTTAGCTAACATACATGTGGTCTCTGTGTTTTATCGCAACCATCCATAAGGTCATAATGTTCAACCATGACATGCAGTCTGTTTTTCTCCCAATTGAGTTACAGATCACAGTAAAAATACAAGAAACCTGATCTCACCGTTAGGTATTATTTCCAGCATCTACTGGACCCAACATGGCTGTACGACCAGTTTCCGAAAAATACTTAAATGTGAAAATGGTTGGCTATGCAGACTCCTGCTCCCCATAAAGATTGGGCTTGAGTGAAAATCACACAGCACTATACATTTCATTCGTATGAACAGGATTAATGTGTTCATACTTTTATTATTTAATGTCTGACTGATGTGCAAAAGCATCTGATTTCACCATCACTATCAGTATTCAAAAACATATATATTAATTTTTTATAGGACAAAAGCGTGAAAAAAGATCATCTACAGAGAGATAGATAGTCAAAGTCTATTTGTGTTCATGTATTTCTAAAGTGTTGTGAGGACAGACGCTGGGATACAGGAAGCTAGTACAGGGAGTGAATATTGAATAAATAACAGACTTGAAACAAAACACAGACAAGGAAAACATACTGACTAGAGGATGAAACTGAGGAATAGACAGATATAGGGGAGGCAATCAATGAACTGATGGAGTCCAGGTGAGTTCAATGAAGCACTGATGCGCGTAACGAAGGTGACAGGTGCGCGTAATTATGGGCAGAGAAGGGGGAGCGGGAGCAGGTATGACAGTACCCCCCCCACCACCACCCCACCCACCCCCTCTAGGGGCACCACCCGGCAGCATCCCACCTGGGCGGGCCTGAAAAGCCGGCTGAGGTGTGGAATCTCAACGAGCCGGCTGAGGCTTGGGAGACTGACGAGCCGGCATAGGCATGACGTGGGATGGGAGCCTGCCGAGCCAACCGATGCAAGAAAACCTCTCAAGCCAGCTAAGGCATGGAAGCCTGACGAGCCAGCTGAGGCATCCCAGGCGTGACAAGTGTCTCTGTTTTAGCAGTGGTAGGAGGTCGTGGTCCAGGGAGAGAGCGAACATTGGCATCAATTTGGCACCAGGTGCAGGAGGGCACTAGCGGGCATGTAGCAGGATTAGACTGGGCACAGTGACTGTAACACTCCAGGGTTAGAGGAGTTTCTCATCTACTGCTACATGAGTGCTAAGAGACTGGCTTGTGGAAGAGTGGGGTCTGGATTCCTCAGATGAACACACACACGTACGCACACACACACACCTACAGTAGGAACCCACCGAAGAGGGTGCAAATGGGGGGCACATAAAGCCCGAACCCTCAAGGAATAAAAGTTGATGACCTGTAGTTAGAGGTACATGATTCAGACTGAGACACCATGGAGGCAGCTGCTGCTGCAGCCTGGTGCTCCAGAGGTACGCTGTGTACTTCTGGTAGCGCCTTACACATGATCTAAAGAGCCAGGCATTTCCCTCGCAGACATTTCTGCGGGCGACTGTAGCTCTTTAGTGGTTACACTCCAGACGCAAAAGCAAATCTCAGGCCCTCATTAGTTGGCACAGATGATTCAGCCCCTTTCATAAGGCTGCACACAGGCACACACACCGACACAGACACACTCTCCCTTCGCCCCTCTCAGCCCTTATACACCTTATACATCTCACACGCAAGCCCCCAGCATCTCAGCATATTACAGTGGGATAAGATTACTGGCCCATTTGACAATGGTCAACATCGCTGTCAGATGGATTGTGAGAGACAAGGCAAACAATGTTCTCAGAATATACAACATTGATGTTCCAGGCGCGTTTTATGGGACGTTGCAAGAACATTCATTCATGTGTCCAGTTTTCTGAGGGTTCGGAGAACATTCCATCAACATCCCACCGAACATCTAAAACAGGTTAACATTCACAAGGCTGCAGGGCCGATTATCAGGACCAGCTGGCAAGTGTCTTCACTGACATTTTCAACCTCTCTCTGACCCAGTCTGTAACACCTACGTGTTTCAAGCAGGACGCCATAGTACCTGTGCCCAAGAACACCAAGGTAACCTGTTTGAATGACTTTCGCCACGTAGTGCTCACATCTGTTTCCATGAAACACTTCAAAAGGCTGATCATGGCTCACATCAACACCATCATCCCAGACACACTGTACCCACTCCAATGGTGTTCAACACCATAGCGCCGTCCAAGCTCATCACTAAGCTAAGGACTCTGGGATTGAACACCTCCCTTTGCAACTGGATACTGGACTTCCTGATGGGCCGCCCCCTAGGTGGTGATGGCAGGCAACAACACATCTGCCACGCTGACCCTCAACACGGGATCCCCTCAAGGGTGCGTGGCCAGTCCCTGTACTCCCTGTTCACCCACAACTGCATGGCCGCGCACGACTCCAACACCATCATTAAGTTTGTCAACGACATGAAGGTGGTAGGCCTGATCATCGATGACGATGATGAGACGGCCTATAGGGAAGAGGTCAGCGACCTGGCAGTGTGGTGCCAGAACAACAACTTCTCCCTCAACGTCAGCAAGACAAAGGAGCTGATCGTGGACTACAAGAAACAGAGGGCTGAACACACCCCTATTCACATTGACGGGACTTTAGTGGCTCGGGTCGAGAGCTCCAAGTTCCTCGGATCGCTAAGGATCATAGTCCACAGACACCAACACAGTGGGTTAAATAGTTAACCAAATAGCTACCCAAACTATCTGCATGAACCCTTTTTGCACTAACCTTTTTGACTCATCACATACGCTGCTGCTACTGTTTACTATCTGTCACTTTATTCCTAGTTACATGTACATATCTACGTCAATGCATTATTACTATACAGAAAGTCCTTCAATTGTTTAAATAAGTCAATCAAAATCACTTATGAGAAAATAGTCAAATTTTCCTCCAACCCCTTTCCATGTGTGGTACGGACGTGGGTGAGGCCAGGTCTACATAAGGGTGCTAATTTCAAAAAAATCACAAAAGCTCTGACGAAGGCCGTGAGGCCGATATGTAAGCTTATTAAATATCAGTGATACCTCCAAGAGCAGTGTGCGGTTTCCTTTTTCCTTCAACTTGTTCAACTGTTGCCATGCACCCGCAAAAAGATTGCGCAGATGTGCGAGTGCCTTTTGAATTACGTATTGTAGACTCGTCAACAGAGATGTTAGGTTGTTCCAGAGATTTCTGTAAGTCTTTAGATGACATTCTAGGATTCTTCTTAACCTCATTGAGCATTCTGCGCTGTGCTCTTGCAGTCCTTTTTGCAGGTCGGCCACTCCTAGGGAGAGTAGCAACAGTGCTGAACTTTTTCCATTTATAGACAATTTGTCTTACGGTGGACTAATGAACACCAAGGCTTTTAGAGATACTTTTGTGACCCTTTCCAGCTTTATGCAAGTCAACAATTCTTCATCTTGTGTCTTCAGAGTTCTATTTTGTTCGAGGCATGGTTCACATCAGGCAATGCTTCTTTTGAATAACAAACTCACATTTTGTGAGTGTTTTTTATAAGGCAGGGCATCTCTAACCAACATCTCCAATCTCGTCTCAATGATTGTACTCCAGGTTAGCTGACTCCTGACTCCAATTAGCTTTTGGAGAGGTCATTAGCCCAGCGGTTCACATACTTTTCCCGACCTACTGTCACGGATCCCTCCGGAACTTTCATTTCGCACACCTGTCCCCTATTCCCACTGATTAGTACTTGTATAAGTGTGCCCTTTGGTTTCCATTGGGCAGTCCATCATTGTTACAATGTCTGTTGGTGCGTGTGAGTACCTGTGCTGTGTGTTTTGGCTTTCGTGCCATTGCGGTTTGCGCAGATGATTACGGGTCTCATCCCGTGTGTTAATCATTCTGCACTTGTTATTTATTCGAGATACTCCTCGCTCTTTTGTTTGGGTTTCTACCCTGTGTTTTGTATGATGTTTGGTATTCGTCCCCGTGCCTTTACATGGGACGCCGTAATTTGTGTGTCATAGAAAACCCTATTATACATTCTTGCTCCTGTCTCCCGAATCATTCTTACCCCACCCACACTGTGAATGTTTAAATGATGTATTCAATATCGACAAAAATACAATCATTTGTGTTATTAGTTTAAGCAGACTGTGTTTGTTCGTTGCTGTGACTTAGATGAAGATCAGATCCAATTTTATGACCAATTCATGCAGACATCCAGATAATTCCAAAGGGTTCACATACTTTTTCTTGCCACTGTAAATGGAGTGAATGGGATTTACCTACAGAACAATATGAAATGCTCTGTGACAAGGTTGATGCCTGACATAGACAGTGGCGCAGCAGGAAGATCTGAATGCTGCGATCCAAGAGGTTGTACATTCAACTCCCAGGTGAGGACATGTGGAATAATAATGACTGCATAAATTAACATGCACAATGTAATCATGTGTGTGTCAAATATGCAAGTTGAAAACACAATGTTAAAAGCTGTGTGTGGGTATCTCTAAAATGTTCAACAGACAAAAAGGGCTGTGCATGGATCAGTGGTTCACCAATCAGTGATTGGCTCTGCAAGATGTAATAAGTGATTTTTTTTTGTTGACAATGTTTTTCCAACCTTCCCATGAAATGTGTCTGGAACATGAATATCTTAAGTTCTGAGAACATGGTAACCACATTCTGGGTAAGTTCTATTTGACATCAAGGGAATGGTCTCTTGGAAATATTCCTTGGACATCACGGGAACATGCCTATGAAAATGTAAATTACCCAATTCACTTATTTTATTTAACGAGGCAAATCAGTTAAGAACAAACTCTTATTTTACAATGACAGCCTACCCCGGCCAAACGCTCCCCTAAACACGGACGACGCTTGGCCATTTGTGCGCCACTCTATGGGACTCCCGATCATGGCCAGTTGTGATACAGACCGGGATCGAACCAGGGTCTGTAGTGACCCCTCTAGCACTGAGATGTAGTGCCTTAGACTGCTGCGCCACTTTGGAGTGAACATTCTCTAAAATATCTGCTTTCAATGTGTCCTACTTCCCTCAGCATGTGCACTTCAGATACAAAATGAATTACAGGTTGTTTTGTTTTCTCCTTGTAACGGGTACGCTAGGAGTCGGGAAGCAAGTAAAGGGAGTGAATTTAATAATAAATGGAACAAAACAAGAAAACGTAGCGTACAGAAATAACACAGGAACAGAATCAACAACGCATGGGGAAAGAACCAAAGGGAGTGGCAGATTTAGGGGAGGTAATCAGCAAGGTGATGGAGTCCAGGTGTGTCTCATGAGACACAGGTGCTTAACGATAGTGGCAGGTGTGCGTAATAATGAGTAAACTGGCGACGTGAAGCGCCGGAGAGGGGGAGCGGGTGTGAAAACGTGGCACTCCTGCCCTAAATCAGCACAATCATCCATTAGGTCCATTAGGAAAAGACCTCTGAGGTCAATGAGAAAACGGTAACTGCCAAACACGTTGGCTCTGCAGACTCCTCTTCCCCATAAAGATTGTGTATGAGTGAAAACACACAGCACTATACATTTCAGCTGTGGTTATACTTACATATAGGATTTTTGTGTTCATACTTTTAATGCTTTTATGTCTGACTGATTTCACCATCACCATCCCTAATCAAAAACAGCATTTTTGAAAACAAAAAAAACAGGACAACAACGTGAAAAAAGAACGAAGCTTGTTGACGTTTATGTGTGTTCATGCCTTTCTAAAGTGTCTCTGTTTTAGCAGTGGTAGGAGGTCGTGGTCCAGGGAGAGAGCGAACATTGGCATCAATTTGGAAGGTATTGCCACCAGGTGCAGGAGGGCACTAGCGGGCATGTAGCAGGATTAGATTTGGCACAGTGACTGTAACACTCCAGGGTGTTACTGCTACATGAGTGCTGAGAGACTGGCAGGTGGAAGAGTGGGGTCTGGATTCCTCAGATGAACACACACACGTACGCACACACACACACACACACACACACCTACAGTAGGAACCCGCCGAAGAGGGTGCAAATGGGGGGCACATAAAGCCTGAAACCTCAAGGAATAAAAGTTGATGACCTGTAGTCAGAGGTACATGATTCAGACTGAGCCACCATGGAGGCAGCTGCTGCTGCAGCCTGGTGCTCCAGAGGTACGCTGTGTACTTCTGGTAGCGCCTTACACATGATCTAAAGAGCCAGGCATTTCCCTCGCAGACATTTCTGCGGGCGACTGTTGCTCTTTAGTGGTTACACTCCAGACGCAAAAGCAAATCTCAGGCCCTCATTAGTTGGCACAGACGATTCAGTCCCTTCATTAAGACTGTTGGTGAGCTGAGAGAGAGAGAGAGAGAGAGAGAGAGAGAGAGAGAGAGAGAGAGAGAGAGAGAGAGAGAGAGAGAGAGAGAGAGACCCACTCAGAGAATGGGGGAAACTTGTCAAGAGTGGGGTACAGATGTAGGATCTTAATTTGAGCCAGTTTGCTACAGCAGGAAAATAATCCTGCAGCAACAGGAAATGTGAATTATTATGTGGATTATAATTAATGAAAATGCTTCATTTTCGTAGGGGTTGATACAAGTCAAGTCTGACATTTTTCATGGAAATTACAAACTGTAGAAGCCATTTTAAACCTTGAATTCACAACAAGTTAGCATTCCTGCTGTGCAGGAAAATTCTCAGCAACAAAATAGTGATCAAATTAAGATCATACACCTGTAGCAGCGTAGTCATTGTGGGTGTGAGAACACTATGACCATGGTTATAAAGGTTATGATGACCTTTTGGCCTCCATGCCAGGGGTCATGTCAAGGAGCTGCAGGTAACCACAGGCGTGAAATCACCATAAAAGTGTGTTTTACAGGTAGGGGTCAAAATTCACAAGGCAGTGTACCATAATACATGGCAACTTCTTTAATAACTGACTGTGTTGTTAGCCCTGGAATGAATGTAGAGGGAGAGAATGAGAAGTACAGAAGTACAGAGGAAGGAGTCAGAGATCTGGCCACAAAAGGAAAAGCGACGTGAGAGATTTTCCTTGAGTCTCTATGGGCATTCATTAAACTCTGTTATCACACGATTCTGTAATTGATGCAGCCAAAGGAATCTTAAAAAAATATGCTGCTGGCCCGCCCAAAACCCAAAACACCTGAGGCATTCTGGGATTTAAGTCCCCCCCCCAAAAGAAAACTCCCTTCTAGTCCTTATCCCCATCCAGACCCATTAAGAGCCAGCACCAGGAGGAAACACCCACTTCCTCCACATTCCTGAAGGATTTTCCATACAGCCTATAGTAAACAAACTCTAGCGAACAAAGAACCGAAAAAAATAACACGTTAATGTTATTTCCTTTGGCGTAGTAAATCAAACTTGATCACAGGGATTTTTATTTTGTGAGTTCAGAGAGCTAGTTACCAGCAGGAGCGGCAGGGGAACAGATGAAGGCACTGCTAGAAGAGGAAGGCCTCCTTATCAGATTTCAGCATATGTTGTTCACTGACTTGTCAAAATCTGGGCATGAACTTGAGAAGAGACAGAGACAGAGCCTGAACTTTAGGAGAGAGAGAGAGAGAGAGAGAGAGAGAGAGAGAGAGAGAGAGAGAGAGAGAGAGAGAGAGAGAGAGAGAGAGAGAGAGAGAGAGAGAGAGAGAGAGAGAGAGAGAGAGAGAGAGAGAGAGAGAGAGAGAGAGAGAGAGAGAGAGAGAGAGAAAATAGGAAAAAAACAGAGGGGGGGTGGGCAAGTAAGAAGAGTTAAACAGCCAGTTGAGCTGTTAACTGACAGCAAGTAGGAACAGGTGACAGACAGCACTAGTGTAGTGATGAGAAGGAAAGGTACCCCCCTTATCTGGGCATGGACTCTGCAAGGTGTCAAAAGCATTCATTTTACATTTACAATTTAGTCATTCAGAAGACATTTTCATTCTTTGTCATACTGGCCCCCCTTGGAAATTGAATCCACAACCCTGGAGTTGCAAGTGCCATGCTCTACCAACTGAGCCACTGTGCTGGCTATGCTGGCCCATGTTGACTCCAATGCTTCCCACAATTGTTTCAAGTTGGCTGGATGTCCTTTGGGTGGTAGACCATAACTTGATACACACAGGAAACTGTTGAGCATGAAAAACACAGCAGCGTTGCAGTTCTTGACACAAACCGGTGCGCCTGGCAGCTACTACCATACCCCGTTCAAAGGCACTTAAATCTTTTTGTCTTGCCCATTCACCCTCTACATACACACAATCCATGTCTCAATTGTCTCATGGCTTGTCTCATGGCTTAAAAATCCTTCTTTAACCCGTCTCCTCCCCTTCATCTACACAAGTGACATCAATAAGGGATCATAGCTTCACCTGTATTCATCTGGTCAGTCTATGTCATGGAAAGAGCAGGTGTTCTTAATGTTTTGTATATTCAGTGTATATTTTAAACATCTTTAACAGAGGACATAGTCACATAACATAAGTATGAATTACTCATCTATAGCACATTTCTGACTTAGTAGCACTTCGTGGGCCTTTTGCACAATCCCTCTGGCATAGGCCAGGGAGAGCAGATCCTGCCTCAGCTTGCAGAGCAGTTGCGCTTTGTTTCGACACTGGAATGTACTATTGAGAAAGCGCTTCACCACAAACCCTCCCAGCCATTCCACCCCGTAATCATATCCAGTCTGCTAACCCCCATCCCGTCTCCAATCTCCAAGCTCTCAAACACACACACACACACACACACACACACACACACACACACACACACACACACACACACACACACACACACACACACACACACACACGCCAACTAGAAGAAACTTTACATCATGCAGCTTAATAACTGTACAGGATAACAAACACATCGCACAACATAACAGAGATGCACACTAGGATCAAAGCTTCCAGATTAAGCTATGTGGACTTATGGGGTAGGCTATATGAGATGTCCTTGTGCTGATTAAAAGTAAAAAGAGTGGGTTGTCTGTCCATGATGGGTTCATGATACACCATATTGCTTTATCTTTAAAATTACACAGCCACACACGGGCACACACACACACACATACTCTCTCTCTCTCTCGCTCTCTCGCTCTCTCTCTCTCTCTCTCTCACACACACACACACACACACACATACTCTCTCTCTCTCTCTCTCTCACACACACACACACACACACACACACACACACACACACACACACACACACACACACACACACACACACACACACACACACACACACACACACACAGTATAGCACAAAAACATGGGAAAGACAGTGAGCAATCATGCAGGGCTTTCCTCCAATCTCAGGGCAACCAAATCTCTCCATCTCTCTCCACCTGACTGGGTATCATCACTTCTGTTCCATCTTACCATCTCTCCCTCCATTCTTCTAGACCCCATTCCCTCCTGAACTCCCTCTATTGCCAGGTCTAGCGAGCAGGAGGTCTGGAAACTGACTGCGGGGCTGTTTTGCTGGCTTTCAATAAATTCCTGACTCCCACCCCTTTTTAAAACCGCAGCTTCGATTACACAAGACAAGCCTCCAAATACTGAGTCACCAAAAGGTGTTTTTAATAATTATAGATATATACATCTGTCAAATCAGGAACATCTGCTGCAAATTTACAGAAAAAGCCCAAAACATTCCTAAAATAGGAGTGACTCACACACAGACTTACACTGTTCCATTGTCGGTACCGGCCCATTTGCAGGCTGTTTTTTTAGCTGGCCACAGCTGCGGAAATGAATATCGAATGTGGTTCTGCTCTCATAAATCAAAACCGTTCAGAGTGTTCTGGGTTTCTTTCCTCTGATAAAACAGAATTCACAGGATAGCGTGCATTACTAGGACCAAAGTCATCTGAACTCTTTCCTTGGACCTCTTTTGTGTACAGGACCTGAGGTTAGGGTGAGAAGAGAATGAGTTGAATATCTTGATTATAGAGCGTATACATGTTGGACCAGGAGTGAAGATAAATGTACAGGTCAGGTGAGACAGGCGGGAGAGAGGGGTGTGAAATAGAGAGACGCACCACATCAGAAAATGCACAACTCAATCAATAGGTCATGTGAATAATATGAGAAAGGGGAAAGTTGCTGCAACTCTATCTATTAATCATCTATTAATTTACCTTACAATTACAGTAATCTAGCCAGGATTTCCAGAGTATTTGCAATAATAAACAACTATTGTGAGGGAGTGTGCAACACAGTGTAGCACAACATGAATCAGTAGTACTCCTCATATCATGACACACGGCGTACTCCATCCATTCCACCAACTGCCCAGAGCAGTACACCATGCAAGCCCTCTCTGTGAACACCCAGACTCCACCTCTGGCTTGTACTGTATCTCTGGGCCTGGCCTGATGCTGAGGGGAGTCATGCTCAAAGAAATGTCTGTGAATAAGACCTCTCAACCATGCCAGCAAGTTCCGAGATAAGAGATGGACTATATCAGAATCACTGTTCTGTCCTCCTCCTTATATGTAAGTATTACTTGACAGGCAGCTAAACACCTTCTCAACATTAAGACTCTGGACACAGGATATCAATTTGTCCTCAGGTTTATTGGCTTGAAAAGGGTGAAACTGAGACAAGAAGACAATAATCACTCAAATTGCCTTGTTCACAATATACGGCTTGTTCTGGAGTAAGATAAAAACAGTACAGCAGAACAGATATAACAGAACGGCAGTTAGATAGACTAATACAACCAAAGGAGCCCAATGAATTCATACAAAGTGAGCATGGTCTGACATGAGGAAACAAGTCATTATGTGTAGTTAACATGTAAACCAATAGAGACCAAATGAACTAGCATCTTTAAATCGCGCCATCATTCTCATCAAAAACAACATCAGGTAAGAAGTTAAATGTGTTAAGTACCAACAATGCTATAAAGGGCATACGCTTGCTAACTTCCTGTTTACTATGGTCACATGACAGGTGAGGTCAAGGTCAGAAAAAGTTGAATACTGCTTATTGACAACTGCCAGCAGGGGGAGACAAACACTCCCAAATGGTAAATGAATACTAATGTAACAGAACAATCACTCAGAAGTACACAGGAGTTTTCTTGAACATGTGACCTACCAGAATAAACTCTGGGCCCTGGTTATAACGTATCCTGGCCATAGGAATTAGACTTCGGCAGATTATAGAGAAAATGGGAACATGGTTTAGAACAGTGGTTCCGAAACTTGTTATAGTCCCGTACCCCTTCAAGCTCTCAACGTCCAGCTGCGTACCCCCTCTGGCACCAGGGTCAGTGCACTCGCAAATGTTGTTTTTTGCCATCATTGTAAGCCTGCCACACACAGACACACTATACGATACATTTATTAAACATAAGAATGAGTGAGAGTTTTTGTCACAACAAGTGGCAAGGAGCTCTTATAGGACCAGGGCACAAATAATAATACAATAATATTCAATAATTTTGCTTTTTATTTAACAATTTTACGTATAAAACCTTATTTATTCATCGAAAATTTGGAATAACTCACCACAGGTTAATGAGAAAAGTGTGCTTGAAGGGGGCTGAGAATCCACTCTCACATAATGGTTGCAAAGGGCATCGGTGTCTTAACAGTGCGACTTTCCAAGGCAGGATACTCTGATTGCAGCCCAATCCAGAAATCTGGCAGTGGCTTCTGGTTAAATTAAATTTTCGCAGAACCGCTTGCTGCAATTTCGATAAGGCTCTCTTGTTCAGATATCGGTAAGTGGACTGGAGGCAGGGCATGAAAGGGATAACGAATACAGTTGTATGTGTCATCCGTTTTCGGGAAAGTACCTGTGTAATTCGCACCCATCTCTCTTAGGTACTTTGCTATATCACATTTGGCGCTGTCCATAATCTAGAGTTCATTTGCACACAAAAAAATCATACAACGATGGAAAGACCTGTGTGTTGTCCTTGTTAATGCAAGAGCTCTTCATAATTGTAGCCTCAATTTTGTCCCGCACATTGAATATAGTTGCGGAGAGTCCCTGTAATCCTAGATTCAGATCATTCAGGTGAGAAAAAAACATCACTCAGGTAGGGTGATGACGAGAAACTGACAAGCAGTCAGACAAGTGAAAATTATGGTCAGTAAAGAAAACTTTAAGCTCGTCTCTCAATTTTAAAAAAATGATCAATACTTTGCCCCTTGATGACCAGCGTATGTTGTAAAAGTGTTACATGGTCGCTGCCCTTATCATTGCATAGCGCAGAAAATACACAAGATTTCAGGAGCCTTGTTTTAACAAAGTTAACCATTTTCACTGTAGTGTCCAGAACGTCTTTCAAGCTGTCAGGCATTCCCTTGGCATCAACAGCCTCTCGGTGGATGCTGCAGTGTACCCAAGTGGCGTTGGGAGCAACTGCTTGCACGTGCGTTACCCAACACATCTTGACCACCAACGTCCATTTGATGTCACAAAGCTGTCCAATACTTTAAAAATATCCTCTCATGTTGTCCTGGTTTCCAGTGGTTTGCAGAAGAGGATGTCTTCCTTAATGACCCCCCCATAAACGTAACGGACACATATACCAGGAGCTGTGCCAGGCCCGCCACGTCTGTTGACTCATCCAGCTGTAATGCATTTAATTCACTGGCTTGTAAGCGAAGCAGTAATTGTTTCAAAACATCTCCTGCCATGTCACAGATTTGTTGTGAAACAGTGTAGTTGTATTGGTCTTTCCCCCCCAGCATTGTCCCAGCCATATCTGCTGTAGCAGGAAGAATTAAGTCCTCCACAATGGTATGGGGCTTGCTTGTCCTAGCCACTCGGTAGCTCACCATATAAGACTCTTCTAGCCCCTTCTTATTAATGGTATCTGTTGCTTTTATACGTGTCTTACTACTCGAAAGTTGTCTTAATTCGCGCTCAAAAAACTCCTGTGGCTTATTTTTCATATTGCCATGTTTTGTTTCTAAATGTCTGCCCAAGACTGAAGGTTTCATCGAGTTGTGAGATAGTACTTTTGCACATACAACACACTGTGGCTGAGGGAAGGCACTACTCCCAATATAAGTGAACTCCAAATCAATGTATTTCTCATCATATTTGCGCCTCTTCGATGGTCCAACATCCCTGTCTGTTGTTTGGTGCTTTCCCGGGTAAGGGGACAGTAGCTCTTCGGCTGCATCAGATTCACAACTGTCAGTGTCCAAGCTACCTGGGCTAACAACAAATGTAGAATTACTGATGCTAGCATTGGAAGTGCTTGTGGAAGCAGAACAACTTGTGTCGTCGACAGGTGCAGGTGTAGTACTGCTGGTAGTAGCAGTGCTACCAGTAGATCTGGTATGTGTCTCTATGGACGCGGGCCTCACTTTTTTTAACCATTTATCAATTTTCGAGCAAACGGAATGAGCAGCAGCTACATTTGGCTACATACAGACTGTTAGTGTAATTCCTACGAGAGAGTAATGGTTAATGTGATTGGATGTTAATTATTTGACTAGGCTACCTGTATTTCACATTGTGATGTTATTTCGCTGAACACTAGATGGTTGAATTTTATTTTTGGCAGTGAAATGAGGCTACTCAGGCCAGTTAAAAAACCTTACCCAAATGTACAGCCCCATTGGAAAATAGAAATGGACTGTTTGAAAATGTGATTAAAGAAATAAAAAATATGTGAATCACATTTTTATTTGGCGTACCCCCCGACAGCATTGCGTGTTCCCCAGTTTGGGAAAACCTGGTCTAGACTAAAGTCCTGTTGAACTGAATGGAATTGTGTGATGGAGGCTGTGCAGGTGTAGGGCCATGTCGCAGGGGCCAGAGGCCAGAACTCCTGCCTGGGGACACAGCACTCCAGCATGGTTCTCGCTCTCTGGGATTAAGTCGGATCAAACGCTGTCCAAACGTTGTCCTAACCAAGCGGCGGGACCAAACCAACAGCCAACCTCTGGCCTGTAGCAGAGCACAATGGGCCTGGGCGCTTGTTGGTGTAACAGGTCTGAGGGATACGTTGGTGGGGCCCACTCTGATGCCCGGGGGTAGAGGCAAGGACTGTGTGTGTGGTGGTGAGAAGGGGTTTGATTCATTCCATTAAAGCCAGGGTAATCGCCGGCCGTGATCGCTGAGAACACAGAGGGAGACAGAGACAGCGGGCCAATGTCAAAGGATGGGAGCTGATCACAGTGTAACAGCTCTCATGCATCACTGAGTGATGTGCATGCCTCACATGACACAGCTAGACAGTTAGTCTCCCTCCATTGCAGGACACATCTCCTATTTCATCCCAGCTAAACAGGCACCTGCTCTATAGCTCCCGTCTTAACTCTCATCTTTCATGTAGAGCGCTTAGATTGAACCTTAATTCAAATCCATGGTGGGTGATTAGCAGCTTTGACGACACACTCTGTACCAGGAGAGCAAGGCCTTGGTACACTTAGTTATCCTGAAAGCATATCCATGACCACCTGACAGCTTAGAAAACGTTTGGCTCTCCTTGCACATGGGCCTGGGTACAGCGTGTGCAAGTGCTTATTTGTGTCTGTGTCTGTGTGTGTGTGATTAATTAACGCACACAGGCATGTTTTGCCCCGGCAGTTGGCACCAGCAGCATAGCAACAGCAGCAGTGGCTTATTAAGACGAGCAGATTTGCAGTTCATCCTCTGCCGTAATTGGCAGTTCTTCTGGGAGTGATAATGCAACAGTGTCAGCCACAGGTCCCTGTGGTCTGTAATTAATGTCCATGTAGGACCCACGACGTGTGTGTGTTAGTGTGCATGTTTGTATGTGTGTGCTGGCAGGCACGTGCGTTTGTGTGTGAATGCCATCCGTGGGTGGCATAATGACAGAGCCCCTGTGAAGTCCCCAGAATGTTTGCATTAGCTCCAGCACCCAGACCTATTATGGCAGGGACAACAACCCCCACAGCAGTGGAAGAAGTGATGTCATGTCAGCCCTCTCCTTCCCCCTTCACACCCCCACTAGCCAGGGTGGATCAGATCAGACGCTGGCACGCTGGCACGCTGACAGTGGGGAGAGAGGGCTACCTTAGCAGAAACTAAAAACACGTACTCTTCCTTCTCTTTGCTCTAGGCCCTGAGTTGGGCACAAGCGGGTGTTCTGAATAGGCCATTCATGTACAAATAAAACAGCATGAATAAAACAGCTGGTGGATGAATGTGGTGCCAGTGCTGCCAATACATATTGTATACACGTCCAGTAACAAGTGTTATCATAGTCGCAAGGTGTTAGATAAATGATCATGTGAAAGTCACAAGAGAAGTGATCAACTGTTTTCGGTGACCAGTGTTTTCCAAAAGTAGAATAGCCAAATAGAAAAAGTAGCCAGCCAAGGAGTTTCAGGCTTGGGGGTACTGGCAGTGCATGCCCTTTGGTGGCCTCTGGTACATTCTAATGCATTGATCCATCAGAAATACACAGCTAAATTATTGAATACTTATCTAGTTTACCGCCCAGATTGGTAAAATTATTTGTTGTATTGAGCAGAAAGACATTACTTTATAATTCAAATGAAATGTGTGAATTCAGTGTGGTTAGTTGTTTTGGATATCATCTAGGTCTAGGCCTCACTCAGCCTTTCTGAACTGACTCAGCAAGGTTCTCATGAACTAGCTTCCCGGGACAACCCTGACACTCTGGATGAGCTCATCGTTCTGGACATCCGGATTGACATCCGGCTTCAGGAACGTCGTCGTGATAGGACGGAGGGGTTCCGAGTGGTCTCCAGTGTTTCAGGTCCCGCTGAGGGAGTTGCTCCTTCGGTTGTTCCACTGCCTTATGCTGCGTCTGCTGGTTCTGTACCCCGTCAGAGTTCTCAAATCGGCTCTGGTTCCCCTTCATATCCTTCAGAGGAACCGATGCAATTGGGACGCACCAGACTTTCTGCTTTGGAGAGAAGGCGCAGGACTAACGAACAACATTGTCTTTACTGTGGACTGTCTGGACACTTCCGATCCTCCTGTCTCGAGCTGACGGGAAACAGGATGACTCGTCAGTAGACGGGAGCACCTTGCTTCTGGCCAACCTGTGGTGAGACAATGGGCAGTTGGCTACCGGCTGTTTTCTGGATCGCACATTATCTCGCCAACAGGGGCTGCCTCTCACTGGACATTTTGTTGTCGGTCACTGCGCTGGATGGTCATCCCCTAGGGTCTGGGAAGGTGAAGCAACTCACCATGCCAATTCAGATACTAGTTCTGGATTACCATCTGGAATTTATCCAGGTACATCTGGTGGACTCTCCTAAGCTTCCCCTGGTTCTTGGACATCCGTGGCTTTCTATCCATAATCCTCAAATTGACTCACCCTCAGGAAGGGTCCTGGGGTGGAATATTTCATGCCAGCTCACCTTCCAGCAAGTTTTTCCTCATCTTTCTGGTCCTGCTCATCTGGAAGCTTCCGATGCTCCTGTTCCGCCGGCTGGGGATGACAAGCCTAATCTTTCCCGTATACCTCGGGATTACTGGGATCTCGGTCAGGTCTTCTGCAAACAAAGGGCCAGTGAACTGCCTCCTCACAGGTCCTACGATTGTGCCATCGACCTCCTGCCCGGCAGTACTCCTCCGAGAGGAGAGCTGTATTCTCTCTCAGGTCCAGAGACTGCAGCCATGAACAGATATATTAAGGAAGCCCTGGTGGCTGATTTCATTCGGCCGTTCACGTCACCTGCAGGAGCTGTTTTTTTCTTTGTTGGAAAGAGGGATGGGGGAGTATGTCCCTGTATCGATTATTGGGGTTTGAATAACATTACCATCAAGAACCGTTACCTCTGACGTCATTGGCTTTTGAGAGACTCCAGGGAGCTACGGTTTTCTCAAAATTGGATTTACCAAACGGGTATAATCTGGTGCGCATCAGACAGGGAGATGAGTGGACATTATGAGTACCATGTCATGCCGTTTGGACTTACTAATGCTCCAGCCATTTTCCAGGCCCTGGTCAATGATGTGCTGCGTGACTTCCTTCACCAGTTTGTGTTTGTATACCTGGATGACATCCTCATCTTCTCCAGGTTCATTGTTGAACACGTCCAACATGTTCGCCAGGTCCTTCAAAGACCCCTTTCTCACCACTTGTTCATGAAGGCCAAAAAGTGTGGGTTTCACGTTCCTCAGATCTCCTTCCTGGGGTACATCGTAGCTCAGGGCTGTGTACGGATGGACTCCCAAAAGGTAGAAGCGGTGGTCAACTGGCCACAGCCCAGCACTGTCAAGCAAGTCCAGCGTTTTGGGGTTTTTGCTAACTTCTACCACAGATTTGTGAGATACTTTAGTTCTGTGGCTGCGCCATTGACAGTGCTCACCGAGGGCTCGGCTGGGCATGTAAGCTGGACCTCTACTGCTGAGAAGGCATTCCAAGACCTGAAATGTCGGTTTTCTTCTGCACCCCTTCTCTATCTTCGTGGTAGAGGTGGATGCCTCTGACGTTGGCGTGGGTGCAGTTCTGTCTCAGCGCTCGGCTAAAGACCAAAAGCTTCATCCCTGTGCCAGGCGTCTCACTCCAGCGGGGAGGAACTATGATGTCGGCAATCGGGAGCTTCTTGCGGTCAAACTGGCTTTGGAGGAGTGGTGGCACAGGGTTCGGAACATCCTTTTATGGTTTGGATGGAGGCTAAATGCCTCATTGGGCTCTTTTATTCACGCGATTCAGATTCACGTTATCTTACTGTCCGGGGTCTAAGAATGTGAAGCCGGATACTCTGTCTCGCCAGTTCCCCAGCTCCAGTGAGGATCGGCCACTTGGATCTATCATCCCCAGGTCACTCATCCTCACGCTGGTGTTCTGGACTATAGAGACTGTAGTGAGGGAGGCGCAAGGTAGGGAGGCAGTTCCTGACGGCTGCCCTTTTAACATACTTTTTGTTCCTCTTGGGGCACTTCAGTGGGCTCACTCGTCGCATCTCACCTCTCATCCGGAAGGGCATGAGTTTTTGAGGAGGAGGATTTGGTGGCCCTCGGCAAAGGCGGACCCCCGGAACTTTGTGGGTCTGTCCGACATGCGCCCAGAACAAGACTCCTCATCTGCAGTCTCTGGGGCTTCTTCATCCTCTGCCAACACCTTATTGACCACGGTCTTATACAGTGCCTTGCGAAAGTATTCGGCCCCCTTGAACTTTGCGACCTTTTGCCACATTTCAGGCTTCAAACATAAAGATATAAAACTGTATTTTTTTGTGAAGAATCAACAACAAGTGGGACACAATCATGAAGTGGAACGACATTTATTGGATATTTCAAACTTTTTTAACAAATCAAAAACTGAAAAATTGGGCGTGCAAAATTATTCAGCCCCCTTAAGTTAATACTTTGAAGCACCACCTTTTGCTGCGATTACAGCTGTAAGTCGCTTGGGGTATGTCTCTATCAGTTTTGCACATCGAGAGACTGACATTTTTTCCCATTCCTCCTTGCAAAACAGCTCGAGCTCAGTGAGGTTGGATGGAGAGCATTTGTGAACAGCAGTTTTCAGTTCTTTCCACAGATTCTCGATTGGATTCAGGTCTGGACTTTGACTTGGCCATTCTAACACCTGGATATGTTTATTTTTGAACCATTCCATTGTAGATTTTGCTTTATGTTTTGGATCATTGTCTTGTTGGAAGACAAATCTCCGTCCCAGTCTCAGGTCTTTTGCAGACTCCATCAGGTTTTCTTCCAGAATGGTCCTGTATTTGGCTCCATCCATCTTCCCATCAATTTTAACCATCTTCCCTGTCCCTGCTGAAGAAAAGCAGGCCCAAACCATGATGCTGCCACCACCATGTTTGACAGTGGGGATGGTGTGTTCAGCTGTGTTGCTTTTACGCCAAACATAACGTTTTGCATTGTTGCCAAAAGTTCAATTTTGGTTTCATCTGACCAGAGCACCTTCTTCCACATGTTTGGTGTGTCTCCCAGGTGGCTTGTGGCAAACTTTAAACTACACTTTTTATGGATATCTTTAAGAAATGGCTTTCTTCTTGCCACTCTTCCATAAAGGCCAGATTTGTGCAATATACGACTGATTGTTGTCCTATGGACAGAGTCTCCCACCTCAGCTGTAGATCTCTGCAGTTCATCCAGAGTGATCATGGGCCTCTTGGCTGCATCTCTGATCAGTCTTCTCCTTGTATGAGCTGAAAGTTTAGAGGGACGGCCAGGTCTTGGTAGATTTGCAGTGCTCTGATACTCCTTCCATTTCAATATTATCGCTTGCACAGTGCTCCTTGGGATGTTTAAAGCTTGGGAAATCTTTTTGTATCCAAATCCAGCTTTAAACTTCTTCACAACAGTATCTCGGACCTGCCTGGTGTGTTCCTTGTTCTTCATGATGCTCTCTGCGCATTTAACGGACCTCTGAGACTATCACAGTGCAGGTGCATTTATACGGAGACTTGATTACACACAGGTGGATTGTATTTATCATCATTAGTCATTTAGGTCAACATTGGATCATTCAGAGATCCTCACTGAACTTCTGGAGAGAGTTTGCTGCACTGAAAGTAAAGGGGCTGAATAATTTTGCACGCCCAATTTTTCAGTTTTTGATTTGTTAAAAAAGTTTGAAATATCCAATAAATGTCATTCCACTTCATGATTGTGTCCCACTTGTTGTTGATTCTTCACAAAAAAATACAGTTTTATATCTTTATGTTTGAAGCCTGAAATGTGGCAAAAGGTCGCAAAGTTCAAGGGGGCCGAATACTTTCGCAAGGCACTGTATCTCCATAGATTTCATTACGGGTCTTCCATCTCATCTCTCGTTGCCGCCAGATCTGGAAGAGGCTCAGCGCTCCTGAGGTCCTCAGCTCGGGTTCAACAACAGGTCAACCATCATCGCCGCTCGAGTCCTCCCCCCTGCGTCCAGGCCAGATGGTCTGGTTTTCTACTAGGGATTTGCCAATTCGCGTGGAATTTAGAAATTTGGCACCCTTGTACGTTGTGCCATTCAAGTTTCTATTGCGCATCAATCCAGTGGCCTATCGTCTTTGTCTTCCCTGGTCCATGATTCATCACACATTCCACATCTCCAGACTCAAGCCTGTGATGTTCATTCCTCTGGTTTCGGGCACTTGGCCTCCACCTCCGCCTCGCATGATAGCAGGACAGCCAGCCTACATGGTGTGACGCATCCTCTCCAGTCATTAGTTCTGGTGTAGACTCAGCATCTCATGGACTGGGAGGGTTATGGTCCTGAGGACTCATTTGGGACTTCCATCACCATTCAGTTACCCCAGGAGCCGTTCCTTGGGAGGACACCTTTATCTTGTTTATAGTTTCCAGGTTACCCTGATTGTTTTTTATTGGGTTCGTTTGGTTTGATTGCTCTCTCTGTTCAGCTGGTTGCCTGGCTATTTAGGTTCCTCTGTTGGCCTGTATCCTTGCTTAGGTCTTATTTTCGTTTAGTGCACTCTTGTGCGGTTACCTTGTTTCTGTCAAGACTTTTAAGTGAAGATCTGGATTTACCCTTACTGCTTGCTGTGTTTCTCTGTGACTGGGTTCGAGTTCATACAAGCATCATTGTAACATAGGTTTTGTCCTGTCAAGTAAAACATGGATTTCCTGTTGAGAAACAATATTGATTTGCAGGAAAATGTCTTTAAAAAATGCCACAAATGTCAAACCCCTCGCCAGATTGTGAATAGACCAGGTATGATTGAAGAATGTTGCAGGTGTTAAACATGGGCTTTGCTACACAGAAAGCAGCTTTTGACTGCTCTATTGTCAACACTTTAATCAAATCAGTAGGCCTATCATGACATTTAGGCAACACTTTAGTGGTCACTGGCTTGTCTAGACATTGGCTTCGAATCCTAAAAATGTAAAACAAGATCTTTGGATTACTTTTCTTGATGTGATACCATGGACATAGACAGTGCATTCCTTGACTTTTCTTTCCACATTTTGCTACATGACAGCCTTATTCTAAAAAGGATTAAAAAGTTTTTCCCTCAACCTAAACACAATCACCCATAATGACAAAGCAAAAACTGTTTTAGACATTTTTGCAAATTTATTAAAAATAATAACCTGAAATATGACATTTACATACTGTAAGTTTTTAGACCCTTTACTCATTACTTTTTGGAACACCTTTGGCAGAGATTACAGACTTGAATCTTCTTGGGTATGACGATACAAGCTTGGCACACCTGTATTTGGGTAGTTTCTCTCATTCTTCTCTGAAGATCCTCTAAAGCCCTGTCAGGTTGGATGGGGAGCATTGCTGCACAACTATTTTCAGGTCTCTACAGAGATGTTCGATTGGGTTCAAGTCCGGGCTCTGGCTGGGCCACTCAAGGTAGTTCAGAGACTTGTCCTGAAGCCACTCCTGCGTTGTCTAGGCTGTGTGCTTAGGGTCGTTGTCTTTTTGGAAGATGAACCTTCACCCCAGTCTGAGGTCCTGAGCACTCTGGAGCAGCTTTTCATCAAGGATCTCTCTGTACTTTGCTCCGTTCATCTTTGCCTCGATCCTGACTAGTCTCCTAGTCCCTGTCACTGAAAAACATCCCCACAGCATGATGCTTCCACCGCCGTGCTTCACTGTAGGGATGGTGCCAGATTTTTTTCCAGACGTGACGTTTGGCATTCAGGCCAAAGAGCTCAAACTTCGTTTCATCAGACAAGAGAATCTTGTTTCTCATGATCTGAGAGTCTTTATGTGCCTTTTGGCAAACTCCAAGCGGGCTGTCATGTGCCTTTTACTGAGGAGTGTCTTCCGTCTGGCCAGTATATCATAAAGGCCTGATTGGTGGAGTGTTGCAGAGATGGTTGTCCTTCTGGAAGGTTCTCCACAGAGGAGACCCTAGAGCTCTGTCAGTGACCATCGGGATCTTGGTCACCTCCCTGACCAAGGCCCTTCTCCCCCGATTGCTCAGTTTGGCTGGGTGGCCAGCTCTAGGAAGATTCTTGGTGGTTCCAAACGTCTTCCATTTAAGGATGATGGAGGCCAGTGTATTCTTAAGGACCTTCAATGCTGCCAAAATGTTTTGGTACCCTTCCCCAGATTTCCCTCGACACAATCCTGTCTCAGAGCTCTACAACATTTACTTCAGCCTCACTGCTTGGTGTTTGTTCTGACATGCCCTGTCAACTGTGGGACCATATATAGACAGGTGTGTGCCTTTCCAAATCATATAAAATTAATTTAATTTACTACAGGTGGACTGCAATCATGTTGTAGAAACATCAAGGATGATCAATGGAAACAGGATGCAGCTGAGCTCAATTTCGAGTCTCTTAGCAAAGGGTCTGAATACTTACTTAAAGAAGGTATTTCATTAACAATTTTTTTAAATACATTTCCTAACAATTCTAAAAACGTGTTCTCACTTTGTCATGATGGGGCATTGTGTGTAGACTGCTGAGGGTGTTTTTTTTTATTGAATCCATTTCCAGGCTGCAGCGTAACAGAATGTGTCAAAAGTCAAGGGGTCTGAATAGTTTCTGAAGACACTGTAACTACGTTGTAGGATTTATGAATAGCAAACGGATATAGGGGATTGACTTTATTCCGTCAGTTTGGCACCTTTTATAAACTAGTCAACACTTGCTGTTAGGTTGTTAATCAAAGCACAGTGGTTTAAATAGCCTATGCGCCCGACTCCGTAGCTGGCTATTAGGCCAATGAAACACGCCAAAGAAAATAAATGAACGTGCCACAAAATAATAATTAAGTGGCTTTCAACTCAAAGTTACCACTTACATTATGATTGTAGCCAATCAGAGCACACAAAAGTAACACAGGTACCGAGAGGCGGGACAGACAGCAGATTGACAAACCAGAACTGTTTCCCTGTCATCGATCACTTTGTGTCAAATACATTTTTTATTTTATTTCACCTTTACTTAACCAGGTAGGCAAGTTGAGAACACGTTCTCATTTACAATTGCAACCTGGCTAAGATAAAGCAAAGCAGTTTGACACATACAACAACACAGAGTTACACATGGAGTAAAACAAACATACAGTCAATAATACAGTAGAAATATAAGTCTATATACAATGTGAGCAAATGAGGTGAAATAAGGGAGGTAAAGGCAAAAAAAAGCCATGGTGGTGAAGTAAACACAATATGGCAAGTAAAACAGGCAAGTAAAACACTGGAATGGTAGATTTGCAGTGGAAGAATGTGCTAGGTAGAGATAGAAATAATGGGGTGCAAAGGAGCAAAATAAATTAATAAATAGAGTAGGGGGAAAGGTAGTTTGGGCTAAATTATAGATGGGCTATGTACAGGTGCAGTAATCTGTGAGCTGCTCTGACAGCTGGTGCTTAAAGCTAGTGAGGGAGATAAGTGTTTCCAGTTTCAGAGATTTTTGTAGTTCATTCCAGTCATTGGCAGCAGAAACTGGAAGGATAGGCGGCCAAAGGAATAATTGGTTTTGGGGGTGACCAGAGAGATATACCTGCTGGAGCGTGTGCTACAGGTGGGTGCTGCCATGGTGACCAGCGAGCTGAGATAAGGGGGAACTTTACCTAGCAGGGTCTTGTAGATGACCTTGAGCCAGTGGGTTTGGCGACGAGCCAGCCAACGAGAGCATACAGGTCGCAGTGGTGGGTAGTATATGGGGCTTTGGTGACAAAACGGATGGCACTGTGACTGCATCCAATTTATTGAGTAGGGTATTGGAGGCTATTTTGTAAATGACATCGCCGAAGTCGAGGATCGGTAAGATGGTCAGTTTTACAAGGGTATGTTTGGCAGCATGAGTGAAGGATACTTTGTTGCGAAATAGGAAGCCAGTTCTAGATTTAACTTTGGATTGGAGATGTTTGATGTGGGTCTGGAAGGAGAGTTCACAGTCTAACCAGACACCTAGGTATTTGTAGTTGTCCACGTATTCTAAGTCAGAGCCGTCCAGAGTAGTGATGTTGGACAGGCGGGCAGGTGCAGGCAGCGATCGGTTGAAAAGCATGCATTGAGTTTAACTTGTATTTAAGAGCAATTGGAGGCCAAGGAAGGAGTGTTGAATGGCATTGATGCTCACCTGGTGGGTTGTTAACACAGTGTCCAAAGAAGGGCCAGAAGTATACAGAATGGTGTCGTCTGCGTAGAGGTGGATCAGAGACTCTTCAGCAGCAAGAGCGACATCATTGATGTATACAGAGAAGAGAGTCGGTCCAAGAATTGAACCCTGTGGCACCCCCATAGAGACTGCCAGAGGCTCGGACAACATACCCTCCGATTTGACACACTGAACTCTACCAGAGAAGTAGTTGGTGAACCAGGTGATGCAATTATTTGAGAAACCAAGGCTATCGAGTCTGCCGATGAGGATGTGGTGATTGACAGAGTCGAAAGCCTTGGCCAGGTCAATGAATACGGCTGCACAGTATTGTTTCTTATCGATGGCGGTTAAAATATCGTTTAGGACCTTGAGCGTGGCTGAGGTGCACCCATGACCAGCTCTGAAACCAGATTGCATAGCGGAGAAGGTATGGTGGGATTCGAAATGGTCGGTAATTTGTTTGTTGACTTGGCTTTCGAAGACCTTAGAAAGGCAGAGTAGGATAGATATAGGTCTGTAGCAGTTTGGGTCAAGAGTGGCGAAACGAAAGAGAGGTTGAACAGGCTAGTAATAGGTTGTGGCAACTATTTTGGCAGATACATTTTGGAAAGAAAGGGTCCAGATTGTCTACCCTGGCTGATTTGTAGGGGTCCAGATTTTGCAGCTCTTTCAGAACATCAGCTGACTGGATTTGGGAGAAGGAGAAATTGGGAATGCTTGGGCGAAATGCTGTGGGGGGTGCAGTGCTGTTAACCGGGGTAGGGGTAGCCTGGTGGAAAGCATGGCCAGCCGTAGAGAAATGCTTATTGAAATTCTCAATTATAGTGGATTTATCGGTGGTGACAGTGTTTCCTATCTTCAGTGAAGTGGGCAGCTGGGAGGTGTTCTTATTCTCCATCGACCTTACAGTGTTCCAGAACTTTTTTGAGTTTGTGTTGCAGGAAGTAAATTTCTGCTTGAAAAAGCTAGCCTTGGATTTTCTAGCTGTGTCACGTCCTGACCTTAGTTCCTTTTTTATGTCTCTGTTTTAGTTTGGTCAGGGTGTGAGTTGGGGTGGGCATTCTATGTTTTGTGTTCTATGTTTTCCATTTATGTGTTTGGCCTGTTATGGTTCCCAATCAGAGGCAGCTGGCAATCGTTGTCTTTGATTGAGAACCATACTTAGGCAGCTTGTTTTTCCCACTTGAGTTGTGGGTAGTTGTTTTCTGTCTCTGTGTCTCTACCAGACAGGACTGGTTTGGGTGTTCTTTTGTTTACTTTGTGTTTCAGTGTTCAGCTTATCAAATAAATCTAACATGGACACTTACCACGCTGCATCTTGGTCCTCTCCTTCCAACAGCCGTTACAAACTGCCTGTGTATATTGGTTTCTAGCTTCCCTGAGAAGTTGCATATCACGGGGGCTGTTCGATGCCAATGCAGAACGTTATAGGATGTTTTTGTGTTGGTTAGGGGCAGTCAGGTCTGGAGAGAACCTAGGGCTATATCTGTTCTTGGTTCTAAATTTCTTGAATGGGGCATGCTTATTTAAGATGGTGAGGAAGGCATTTTTTTAAAATAACCAGGCATCCTCTACTGATGGGATGAGATCAATATCTTTCCAGTATACCCCGGCCAGGTTGATTAGAAAGGCCTGCTCGCTGAAGGGTTTCAGGGATCATTTGACAGTGATGAGTGGAGGTCGTTTGACCGCTGACCCATTACGGATGCAGGCAATGAGGCAGTGATCGCTGAGATCTTGGTTGAAAACAGCAGGGGGGGGGGCAGGTCTAGTCGGGTGCAGCAGTTCCTCTATACCAGCCAATGGAATAACAATGTTACAGCAATGCTCTGGCTATTACAAGACGCAGTCAATTGAAAAAGCAACAGCACTAAGCCACCAGCCCTGCCAACTCTGAATGAATCCCTGAGGAGGAGAGGAGGAGAGGAGGAGGGAGAGGAAAGGAGGAGATGGGTGTGCAGCACCTGTAAGTCCACTTGCCTGAGAGCCCAGGGAGCAGGGGGAATCCGTGCAAGGCTTTAACCCTGTGTTTTCCCAGGCCCAGCTCTGAATGGGAAGCGTTGTTCCCTGTGCTAGGCCGGCCCTGCTCTGCCAGGATCTTACTGGAGGATCTCTTTGAATCTGGCGGCGGTGTCAGCAGCCCCTGGCCCAGCCGCCATACCGGCCTTGATGTGCCCATGGGGAGCGACAGCCTGGGTGCCGAAAGATCTGCCAACCTTTCTACCCGTACCAGTCTGTTTGCTTTCTACTACCCCCCCCCCCCCCCCAACACACACAGACACTGGATACTGTATATTCTCCGAATCATCGCCAAGGCCATCAACCACTGTAGCCTATTCTATGAGGCCATCCCAATCTGGTTCACTTCATTGTGGACACACAGTGTGTACATTATAATAAATTGATACCATACTAAAGGGATAATGCAAGCTGTGCTGGTAACTTCCAATAGCGCTACCTTCAACTTCTTTCAAACTGCACGCAGAGACATAAAAATGGTATGCATGGCTTAATTGCCAAAATATCGCACTATCCCTTAAACCGTTTGATACATTTACGAAATACACCTGCACAAGTCATAGTGATGTTAATGAAGTTTGTCATAGTAACAAAGATACAAACACCAAACAAAAAGACTAAAGCCACAAGCCCACAACTCATACTGACCAGAGGGAGTCTGTTTGTGGACAAAACAGATGTTCAAAATCAAACTCAAGTGTGTGTATGTGTGTGTTGTTTATGTGTGTGTGTGTGTTTGTGTGTGTGCATGCGCAAATGTCTGTGAGTGTGTGTGTTTATACAAGCTCATCTGTGTGCGTGTGTGTGGTATGAGTATACTTTATGTCTATGTGTGTGTGTGTGTATGTGTGCCTTTGTGTGTGTGTGTGTGTGTGTGTGTGTGTGTGTGTGTGTGTGTGTGTGTGTGTGTGTGTGTGTGTGTGTGTGTGTGTGTGTGTGTGAGGTAGTTCCGACTGTCACCCTGCCGTCCAGGTATTAACACAATTTAACAGGGGCCTCGCTCAGATGAGCTCGGGTCCATCTAGGGGCGCTGACAGCAACACACTCCGGGAAAGCAGGAGAAAAATGCTCTGGGGGATCCTGGACTTGCATCAGGACACACACATCCTCTGCCAGAGACCCCGCACGCACATAAATCACAAGCAGCTACTTCCAATGAGCAACCCATTATTCATGGCATGTATCTGGATGGGCAGCCTCTGCCAGAGGATGTGGTCTGCAGTCCAGTTAAAACTCACTGGCCAGACAGCATTCCAAAACAATCTTTTATTGATAAATGGCCTGGAAATTTGGGCCACTAAAAGCCAGTAGTAAGCATAGCAACAGCACTGCCGCAGAGAGTTATGTATAGAGCTGCAATTGGAGGATTACGGGGGAGCGAAAGTTTCGCAGCAAAATTGTAGATATCTAGCTCAGACTAATCACCAGAAATATACTTTGATTTTGGACCTTTGAAAAGGTCCTGAAAACATCAATATATGCCTTCACTGTAGCTCACAAAAAAAACAGAAGAAACAATTGCTCAGCACTACTCAGAACTCTTTGCCAGCTCAGTTCACAATGCTTTAGCAAGCTGTGAGAAATCTTTTTTTTATTTTACCCCTTTTTCTCCCCAATTTCGTGATATCCATTTTATTTTTATTTTTATTTTTAGTAGCTACTATCTTGTCTCATCGCTACAACTCCCATACGGGCTTGGGAGAGACGAAGGTTGAAAGTCATGCGTCCTCCGATACACAACCCAACCAAGCCACACTGCTTCTTAACACAGCGCCATCCAACCCGGAAGCCAGCCGCACCAATGTGTCGGAGGAAACACTGTGCACCTGGCAACCTTGGTTAGCGTGCACTGCGCCCAGCCCGCCACAGGAGTCGCTGGTGCGCAATGAGACAAGGATTTCCCTACCGACCAAACCCTCCTTAACCCAGACGACGCTAGGCCAATTGTGCATCGCCCCACGGACCTCCCAGTCGCGGCCGGTTACGATAGAGTCTGGGCGCAAACCCAGAGTCTCTGGTGGCGCAGCTGGCGCTGCAGTACAGCGCCCTTAACCACTGCGCCACCCGGGAGGCCCAGCTGTGAGAATTCTTGATGATGATACTTGATGGTAATATTATTATATTGTTGTAGCCCTTTCCTGCAGTCAAATGGCCAAATCGCCCTCTAGTGACCTCACAGGTGGAATGTTAATATTTTTCATAATTTCATAATTCATAATAATATATATATATACACTACCGTTCACAAGTTGGAGTCACTTAGAAATGTAAATGGTTTTGAAAGAAAAACCTATTTGTTGTTCATTAAAATAGCATCAATTTGATCAGAAATACAGTGTAGACATTATTAATGTTGTAAATTACTATTGCAGCTGGAAACGGATGATATTTTATGGAATATCTACATAGGCGTACAGAGGACAATTATCAGCAACCATCACCCCTGTGTTCCAATGTCCACGTTGTGATAGCTAATCCAAGTTTACCATTTTAAAAGGCTAATTGATCATTAGAAAAACCTTTTGCAATTATGTTAGCACAGCTGAAAACTGTTGCTCTGATTAAAGAAGCAATACAACTGGCCTTCTTTAGACTAGTTGAGTATCTGGAGCATCAGCATTCGTGACTTCGATTACAAGCTCAAAATGGCCAGAAACAAAACACTTTCTTCTGAAACTCATCAGTCTATTCTTGTTCTGAGAAATGAAGGCTATTCAAGGGGAGAAATTGCAAAGAAACTGAAGATCTCGTACAACGCTGTGTACTACTCCCATTCACAGAACAGCGCAAACTGTCTCTAACCATAATAGAAAGAGGAGTGGGAGACCCCGGTGCACAACTGAGCAAGAGGACAAGTACATTAGAGTGTCTAATTTGAGAAACAGATGCCTCACAAGTCCTCATCTGGCAGCTTCATTAAATAGTACCCGCAAAACACCAGTCTCAACGTCAACAGTGAAGAGGCGACTCTGGGATGCTGGCCTTCTTAGCAGAGTTCCTCTGTCCTTTTTTCCATCTTAATCTTTTCTTTGTATTGGCTAGTCTGAGATATGGCTTTTTCTTTGCAACTCTGCCTATAACACTGTAAACAGGAAGAGGGGATATTAACTGCGCAAAAATTATTAAAAGGAAGACGTGACATTTCTTCCACCAGCAGCAGTCACTTTGCTAGCAAGCTGAAGTTACCTAGTCACATAAATGTACGTTCAGTCTGTTAATTATTTCAGACCGATTGGACTTATCTTACTATATCATCATGGCTTAACATAATTTATTTTGTTTTTGACCTCAACATTTTTTATGGATAGTTTGATTGCTAACATGCTAACTTTAGTGCTGTTAGCTTCCTAAGCCAAGGCGCTAGCTAGCTAACCTCCTATGTGGATGCCTCCATCTAGTAGTTCCCAAGAACAGCAGACCGATAAGTCAACTTTGCTTTCAAATTTTGTAATAATTTTTAAAGTTGTTTTACATGTACTCATACTACCTAGATGTTTGGTTAAAAAGCCTGTGTATGTCATTGGTTGTTTATTTGTAGCTAGCTAGCTAAGCTATCACTAGCTATCTAGGTGGTTAATTTTATTTAATTTATTTTATTTCACATTTATTTAACCAGGTAGGCTAGTTGAGAACTGCAACTGCAACCTGGCCAAGATAAAGCAACAGTTCGACACATACAACAACACAGAGTTACACATGGAAAAACAAACATACAATCAATAATACAGTAGAAAAATCTATATACAGCATGTGCAAATGAGGTAGGATAAGAGAGGTAAGGCAATAAATAGGCCGTGGTGGCAAAGTAATTACAATATAGCAATTAAACACTGGAATGGTAGGATGTGCAGAAGATGCATGTGCAAGTTGAGATACTGCGGTGCAAATACAGTAAGGGGATGAGGTAGATTGGATGGGCTATTTACGGATGAGCTATGTACAGGTGCAGTGATCTGTGAGCTGCTCTGACAGCTGGTGCTTGAAGCTAGTGAGGGAGGTAAGAGTCTCCAGCTTCAGAGATTTTTGCAGTTCGTTCCAGTGGTGTACAGTAGGCTACAGTGCCATTACAGCATTAGTGAATGACAACAATACAGCCTTGTCACTACTAGTCGGCAAGTTGGTTGGTACAGTACAACATTATTAAATGTAGAGTATGCTACAATACAGTAAAGTAGGCTACAATACAGCAAAAGTCATACTGTTCTGTTATTCGTTGGGTCTGGAAATTGTTGAATTAGCCAACATTATAGAGAGACAACACATTCATGCAGCTGTGGTGGTGTCGCATTGTCTTTATCCATACCATAGCTGATGTTATGGATTTGCCTTTTACTTGAGTGCTCTGCCCTGTTTGACAGGTCTCCCTTGATTTTTTTATTTTTATTGTTTGGTTTTGTGGCAGATTTTCAAAAGAAAATAAACATATACAGTACCAGTCAAACGTTTGGACATACCATCTCATTCAAGCGTTTTTCTTTATTTAAAAAAAACTATTTTCTACATTGTAGAATAATAGTGAAGACATCAAAACTATGAAAAAACACATATGGAATCATATAGTAACCAAAAAATGGCTTTTTGAGATTCTTCGAAGTAGCCACCCTTTGCCTTGATGACAGCTGTGCACACTCTTTGCATTCTCTCAACCAGCTTCATGAGGAATGCTTTTCCAACAGTCTTGAAGGAGTTCCCACATATGCTGAGCACTTGTTGGCTGCTTTTCCTTCACTCTGCGGTTCAACTCATCCCTAACCTGTCACGTTCTGACCTTTATTTCCTTTGTTTTGTCTTTATTTAGTATGGTCAGCGCGTGAGTTGGGGTGGGCAGTCTGTTTGTTTTTCTATGTTTGGTTTCTGTTTCGGCCTCGTATGGTTCTCAATCAGAGGCAGGTGTCGTTAGTTGTCTCTGATTGAGAATCATACTTAGGTAGCCTGGGTTTCACTGTTGGTTTGCGGGTGTTTGTTCCGTGTCAGTGTTTGTTCGCCACACGGTACTGTTTCGGTTTCGTTTCTTCACGTTTCTTTTGTTATTTTTGTATTCAGTGTTCAGTGCTTTCTTTGATTAAAGTTATGGACACTTACCACGCTGCATCTTGGTCCGATCCTTACTCCTCTTCAGACGAAGAGGAGATCTGCCGTTACATAACCATCTCAATTGGGTTGAGGTTGGGTGATTGTGGAGAACAGGTCAACTGATGCTACACTCCATCACTCTCCTTCTTGGTCATATAGCCCTTATACAGCCTGGAGGTGTGTTGGGTCATGGTCCTGTTGAAAAACAAATTATAGCCTCTGATCGCAAACCAGGTGGGATGGCGTATCGCTGCAGAATGCTGTGGTAGCCATGCTGGTTAAGTGTGCCTTGAATTCTATGCGAAGCACCCCCACACCATCACACCTCCTCCTTCATGCTTCAGGTGGGAACCACACATGTGGAGATCATCCATTTACCCACTCTGCGTCTCACAATGATATGGCGGTTGGAACCAAAAATCTCAAATTTGGACTCATCAGACCACAGGACAGATTTCCACCAGTCAAATGTCCATTGCTCATGTTTCTAGGCCCAAGCAAGTCTCTTCTTATTATTGGTGTCCTTTAGTAGTGGTTTCTTTGCAGCAATTCAACCATGAAGGCCTGATTCACGCAGTCTCCTCTGAACAGTTGATGTTGAGATGTGTCTGTTGCTTGAACTCTGTGAAGCATTTATTTGGGCTTTAATCTGAGGTGCAGTTAACTCTAATGAACTTATCCTCTGTAGCAGAGGTAACTCTGGGTCTTCCTGTGGCGGTCCTCATGAGAGACAGTTTCATCAAAGCGCTTGATGATTTTTGCTAGTGCGCTTGAAGAAATGTTTTAAGTTCTTGAAATGTTCCGTATTTACTGACCTTCATGTCTTGAAGTAATGATGGACTGTCATTTCTCTTTGCTTATTTGAGCTGTTCTTGACATAATATGGACTTGGTCTTTTACCAAATAGGGTTATCTTCTGTATACCACCCCTACCTTGTCACAACACAACTGATTGGTTCAATTGTAATAAGAAGGAAAGAAATTCCACAAATTAACTTTCAACAAGGCACACCTGTTAATAGAAATGCATTCCAGGTGACTACCGCATGAAGCTGGTTGAGAGAATGCCAAGAGTGTGCAAAGCTGTCATCAAGGCAAAGGGTGGCTAGAATCTCAAATATAAAAAATATTTTGATTTGAGTAACACTTTTTTGGTTGCAACTTGATTCCAAATGTATTATTTCTGTCAGGAATCAAGGTAAGATCCAGATGCAGACACGTCAAATTGACAATGGTTTAATATTCCAACAGGGGCAGGCAATAGGTAGGTAGGGGTCAGTAAACCAGAGGTGGGGCAAAGGTACCGGACGGCAGGCAGGCTCAGGCTCAGGGTAGGCAGAGGTCAACAATCCAGAGGTGGGGCAAAGGTACAGGTTGGCAGGCAGGCTCGGGGGCAGGCAGAGTGGTCAGGAAGGCGGGCTCAGAGTCAAGACAGGCAAGGGTCAAAACCATGAGGGCGAGAAAAGTGAGACTGGGAATAACAGTCGCTGAGAACAAAAACGCTGGTAGGCTTGAAGAAACAAAATGAACTGGCAACAGACAAGAGAACACAGGTATAAATACACAGGGGATAATGATGGAGATGGGCGACACCTGGAAGGAGGTGGAGACAATCACAAAGACAGGTGAAACAAGGGTGTGAGAACTTCCCCTTGGTGCTCTGACAGAAGCCTCATCACCAACCTGACAGGGCTCTGTGGGAAAGAAATCACAATAATTATACCTTGACACATAATGAGTATAGCCCCACGGGCCGCTATACATAACAGCAGGGCTATATGAGCTGTCACTGCTCCCAGACGGCTAGCACTCAGCGCTAACCAAAGACACGTGAATTATAGCTCATGACACATAGTTCTGTCATTAATCACGAAGGGACAGAGATCTAACGATTTTTGGCGTATAGTTGCAAGAGGCCTTCCAAAAACATTGAAACACCTGGATTATGTCCCACGGAGTTGCGGAACATCTTCTCTCGACAATTAGGGGAACTGACAGACATTGTATGGTGAAGGGTTTTGTTTCATTTGACTGTAAAATATGTGATACTGGTTCTGTTTTCTAGAGAAGATGCATTTCCCACATCCATTTTATACAGCTAGTTCACTGCGCTTAGAAAAAAATACTATGCATGGTGAAAATAGCTGTTTTGAATCCAGTGTGGGCTCAGATCAAATTGGGAAATTAATATTTTAACCACCATCCATCTTTGAATAAAGGAGTGATCGTGACAACTAAACAGCCACAACTAAAGGTTTTCCAGTAACTTTATCTACAACTAAATCCTTATAGGACTTCCTCTTTGTGCAAAGCTTCACTACATTGCTACTCACATTGACCGTTCTGTCATACAGCATAGACTTCCCCATGACCAGGGCTCGAAGTTAAGTAAAATGTTCCTAAAAAAAAGTTAGGAGCACCACATAAACGTTAGGAGCACCACATAAACGTTAGGAGCACCACATAAACGTTAGGAGCACCACATAAACGTTAGGAGCACCACATAAACGTTAGGAGCACCAGGAAATATGTTTTACTTGATTGAGATACAGCCTTTATTGGGCCTACTTGTTGTGCCCTAGAAACTAATATGTAACCCTGTAAAGACATTTGTTTACTATAAAAGCTAAAATGTTGATACAAACACCTGTCATTGAAATTACAAAGTCATTTGTGGAATATTAGGTTTCCAATAGACAGGTTGGTTGTTTAGCAACAAAACCGCCGTGTGTGCAGCTATGGGGCAAAACAGACAGGGTGGACTTAGATAGTTGACAAAATGTCAATTATAGTTTGTTTCCGGTGTTTATTGAAAACGTAAATACATTTGCACAATGAGCACATTTTGTCTCTCAAATAGAATTGTTATAGTTGTTGGTAAGCTAGCTAGCAAAATTTTGCCATATTAGCATAGACGTGACATTAGTCAAAACACCTCAAAACAAGACATGGCATCAAAAACAGGATAAAACTACACTGAACAAAAATATAAACGCAACATGCAAGGTGTTGGTCCCATGTTTCATGAGCTGAAATAAAATATTGAAATGTTGTCAATAAAGCAGTGAATTGGGAGCTTTAAACAGTGTGCGGGCCTTCTTGTCTAGACTAGTATTCTTTATTAGCCCAGCACCTATTTTTTTAAGGATGTGCGTATGACCACAAACTTTTCCATACGCACAAATGCTTATTTCTCTCAAATGTTATGCAGAAATTTGTTTACATCCCTTTTAGTGAGCATTTCTCCTTTGCTGAGATAATCCACCACCTGACAGGTGTGGCATATCAAGAAGCTGATTAAACAGCATGAACATTACACAGGTGCACCTTGTGCTGGGGACAATGAACCGCAGACCACGTGTAACCATGCCAGCACCTCCACATCCGGCTTCTTCCCCTGTGGGATTGTCGGAAACCAGCCACCCGGACAGCTGATGAAATTGAGGAGTGTTTCTGTCTGTAATAAAGCCCTTTGTGGGGAAAAACTCATTCTGATTGGCACCCCAGTGGGTGGGCCTATGTCCTCCCAGGCCCACCCATGGCTGCGCCCCTGCCCAGTCATGTGAAATCCATAGATTAGGGCCTAATGAATTTATTTCAAATCACTGATTCCCTTATATGAACTGTAACTCCGTAAAATTGTTGAAATTGTTGCATGCTGAGTTTCTATTTTTGTTCAGTATGGTTGAAATGATCTATCTACAATTCCAACATGGCAGCTTCTTGACATTGTTGCTAGCTATCTAGAATCAAAACAACACATTGAAGAGTGTGCATAGTTTTCGTGACGTTGTCAGCTAACCCGTCCATTGAGATGCATTACATTGAACTGTCTCTTTAAGAACGATGATGTGCAAATCTGTCATTCATTCATTGCTATGATCCTTGATCTCCTGAAGAAGCTATCCCTTTTGTACCTTGTCAGCTCAGAGATTTGAACTTGCAATCTTCCGGTTACTAGTCCAACGCTCTAACCACTAGGCTACCCTGCTGCCCCAAAGTTACCAGGTTGGTAGAGACATGCTACAGAACTTTGGCGACTAGTAAGTATTTTTGGGCTGGATGTCTCAATGTGTAGTTGATAGATGCATAATCTATGAGCAGAATTACTGTTTTACCTCAATTCGCCCCGAAATCCCTAGTTTAACAGTGACTGTTTCTCTGGAAGTTGTGCTGCGCCATTTTACCTACATTTTCCCCCACGTGGCCAGCCTCCCTAGCAATTTGAGTTTGAGCTAATGAGCTTCAGCCCCTTGCCATTTGAGTGACAGCTAGCAAGATTCACACTCAGCAGAGCGAGAGAGAAAGCAATGATGTGGGGCACATATCTGCACATATGTGACGTAGTGTGCCATTTTCAGGGACCACTTTTGGCTCATGAGCCCTCCTTTCAGAACTACTGTCTAAAAAGCATATAAAAGTACTGGAGAAGCTCTTTAACTAGTTAATGAAGTAACATGACTGATCCTATAGATGTACAGCACATCAGAAATCTGTTTGCTAGCTCAGTGGTTCTCAAACTTTTTGACCTGTGACCCCCAAAAAGCAGTTGTTCAAAGCTTGTATTTAGGCGTGCACAGGGCGAACACCCGTGCACAATTGCTACACAAATGTAGCCTTTTTCTCACCCATCTACACACAATACACTATAATGACAAAGTGAAAATATGTTTTTACAGATTTTTGCAGATGTATTGAAAATTAAATGCATAAATATCTAATTTACATAAGTATTAACACCCCTTTGTTATGACACTCCAAATTGAGCTCAGGTGCGTCCATTTTCCTTTGATCATCCTTGAGATGTCACTCCAACTTGATTGGAGTCCACCTGTGGCCAACTAAATTGTTTGGACATGATTTAAAAAGAAACATGCCTGTCTATATAAGTCCCACAGTTGACAGAACGTGTCAGAGCAGAAACTATACCATGAAGTACAAGGAACTGTCCATAGATCTCCAAGATAGAATTGGGATGAGGCATATATCTGGGGTATAAAAGGGTATAAAACAGTTTCTAGAGTGTTGAAAGTTTCCAAGAGCGCAGTGGTCTCAAAATATGGAACTACCCAGACCAGAGCTGGCTGTCTGACCAAACTGAGCAACTGGGCAAGAAGGACCTTGGTCAGGGAGGTAACCAAGAGCCCAATGACCACCCAACCACCACAGAATTACATCGTTCCTTGGCTGAGAAGTGAGAACCTGCCAGAAGGACAACAGTCTCTACAACATTTCACCAATCTGGGCTTTATAGGAGAGTGGCAAGACAGAAGCCATTTCTGAGAAGAAGAAAAAAGCACATGACAGCATGCCTGGAGTTTGCAAAAAGGTACGTGGAAGACTCTGATATCATAAGGCAAAAGATTCTATGGTCTGATGAGACAAATATTTTACTATTTGGCCTGAATGCAAAGCGTTATGTCTGCAGAAAATCAGGCACAGCTCACCATCCATCTAACACCATCCCTACTGTGAAGAATTGTGGTGGCAGCATCATGCTATGGGGAGTGGCAGTGACTGGGAGACTGGTAAGAATAGAGGGAACAATGAATGGAGACATGGAGCCAAATACAGGAAAATCCTTGATGAGAACCTGCTTCAGAGTGCAAACGACCTTAGACTGGGGCAAAGATTTACGTTCCAACAGGACAATGAACCCAAGCATACATCCAAAGCAATGCTTTAATGGCTTTAGAACAATAATGTGAAAGTCCTTGAGTGGCCCAGCCAAAGCCCAAACTTGAGTCCCATTGAACATCTGTGGAAAAACTTGAAGATTGTTGTTCACCGCTGCTACCATCTAACGTAACAGAGCTTGAGAAAATCTCCAAGGAAGAATAGGAGAAAATCCCCAAATCCAGATGTGCAAAGCTGATACAGACATACGACTCAAAGCTGTAACCACCGTCAAAGGTAGTTCTACAAAGTATTGAATACTCATGTAAATTTGATATTTCTGTTTTTCATTTTCAATAGGTTTGCAAGAATTTCTAGAAACGCTGTCATTATGGGGTATTGTGTGTAGATGAGTGAGAGAAAAAAATATTTTTCATCGTTCTGAATTTAAGCTATAACACAAAATGTGGAGTAAGTCAAGGGGTATGAATACTTTCTGAAGGTACTGTATGTAGATAACTTTGTTAGAAAGAATACTGTATTTCTGAATGTAAACAAATGTCTCAATTTACCTCACTCTCCCCTACAGCGAAGCCTAATTATTCTGGCAGATTATTTTACTAGGCGCACTGGTGCTCCCAAATTCCAAGTCGCACAGCAAAATAATTATTAGCATATGTGATAAAAATGGTCGCACTTTAGAGCCCTGCCCATGAATATGTTACCTCACTATAGTATTCTCCGTGTTGTTGGGGTGAAAGATGAGTCAGAGCGGAGAAAGGGATTTATTTTCCAATGAATGACAGTCCGGCCACCCCAGGGCAGATGAAGGAGGAGATAAAGGAACAGGCCCCCACCACCACGCTCAAAAACCCTTCACCTGCTGTTAATTCCCGAGTCTCACCACTATCTCACCCTTTCACAGGTCTTTTTTCACCGAAAAAAAGATAGAGCTTCTGTTTGACCCCCTAGATGCACCACACCTCTCCAAAGCATCATGCCTGATCCAGTGGTAAATGTCTGTTTTCCAACTGTGCTTTCTGTTTGTTGTAAATGTGTCTTTGTATAAAACGTTATATGCTGCTATTTTAGCAAGGTCGCTCTTAAAACATAGATTAACTTCGTACAATAAAATTCTATACCGATATGATGACGAACCAAACCCGTACATATGCTGCTAGGCCTACATCTTGCCTCATTTAGTCGTCAGACTGAGGAAGGGGATTAAGCTTTGATATATGGAGACCTTGTGAAATCAATGTGACAGAACACCATCCAACAAGTACTGTTCCAACATGATAAAACTGGAAAGGGAAAACGATGCGTGCCATTTCACTGGAACACATACCTGTGTCACAAAAGATGTGCACACAAGCAACTACATGAACAACACAAACACACATTCAGTGTTTCACTACAGTCCTGTTCATCACTCAGCCAACACAATCCACACAAAATATGTCAGAGAAGAAACTCAGGATTAATTTACCCAAGGGCACATTTGAGTTGAGCGTGGAGTGATGAGAGAAAAAAAGAACAATCTGAGAAAAAAAAAAAACATTCCTGGAAATGTTTGGATAGACAAACAAGTGTGTTGTGGTTATGATGGTGTGTTTGGCATGTCTCCATCAAAACCTGTCTATGCTTAACCGACAAGCTTTCATACAATACACTGTCTCCACAAATGGAGATATGGTGCTGTGTGTGTGATTTAGGAGAAGGCCTATATGGGCAGAGAGTAGAAGATCGGCCTACGACTCCCAGAGTACAGTACAAGAACATGTGTCTTAATGGGGTTACCCTGCATTCATAATCAAGTGGGAAGGTAGTGTTTACTACATATGACTGGGAAAAATCCACTTCAACACCCTCCAACTGGTAATTAGCCTACTAGTAGGAAACTTGTCTATCATCCCTGAGCTCCAACTTCTCCCACATGCTGACCTCGTCACCTACTAAGGAAATGACCTCGATAACCAGGTATTAAATTGGGCCGGGTCCCGCTGGGTCCGGGACCTGGCACATATGATCCAAATGAGAGCCAGACGGAGCTGAGACCCATTTCCTTTGGTAATACAAAATTTGAATTTTCTCATGAAAAATTGTTGTTCATTTTCCTCACCCAACAACACAAGTAAGCAACAGCAAAATTAGACAACCCCATAGTAGAATCGTTTAACTATTCATTTGGTCAGCTTTTCGCATTCTACTGTAGGCAAGAAAATGATATTCATTTCGAGTGCCACACGGGAAGAGAAACATGCATGCATTGTAGCCTACAACATTCTTAATGCAGTCGCGGGAAACACATTTGAAAGCAGTTTTGACGGCCACTGTTAGTAAAAGAGGAGGATCACAGAGCGTTCTAGTGTACACTTATTTCTCAAATCCCCCAAATTTGGGAACCGTTTTAGAACCTGAGTTTTTAGCAGCGGCATGGTTTATGCGCACCTAGCATGTGTCTTCTCACAAAAACGTCTGTAGAGTCCCAAATGGTTTGTGCTATATTATGACCCAGCTATGAAAAGCTGAGACTCTCACAAACACGTACATGTGATCTGTCTTGCTCTATGATGCTCAGAGTAGTTAGAAGGTAAGAGATTATTCTACATAGAAGGTCATTGGAAATCCCAGGACATAGTGCCTATAATACTGTAATAAACTGACATAGTTGCTGTCACAAACTTCAAACTCCACACAGTTGTCACTGACTAGTTGGATATTAATTTCCTACCTAGCAAACCATTTCTATTCTCCTAAATTAATTGTTATCAGGTTTTTGCTTGGTGGACCTTATTTTTGTTGTTGTTGACATTTGTCAATAAAACTCATGAATGCAAGAGTTTATGTGAAATTGTTTGGTGTTGTACTTGTTGGCCTGGTTTTCCTGAAAGTAAAATACTTAAATGGGATGCTAAATATAAGCAGTGAAAAAAATGCAGATTTTTGCTGGGGTCCTCGGGCCTGATGTTAAATTGAAAAACTCCTCCATACAGCTACAGAGCTTGTGAGAGTCTTGAGGGTACTGGTGGGGAGAAGACTTTTCATTTTTGCAGTACAAGAGGGACAAGTTCATCACCTGCTGTGACCTTGTTTCCACTGATCTCATGCTAATTGCATTTAACGTTCAAGTGTTCCTGGGAGGGCACTAAATGGACAAAAGGTTAAATCCCTCGACACCGAATGTTTTTTTTTTAAATCAGCTGTGTTCTTTCTGTGTAAGAGTCAATTATATGAAACTTGGAGTAATTTAATTTGAGATGATGTCAAATCCTGAATGTGTGTATTGGGGTCGGGAAGAGGAGGAGGGGGAGAGGGGAGTTGAGCGGAGTGGAGGGGGAGGCCAGCTGCCAAAGCTCTCTCTGCTCAGTGCTCAGTTTTCTCTACTGTAAAATCTCTCTCCTCTATCATGTGTTACTTTTCTTCACAATGGATCCATCCACTCACACACTGTTGTCTAAATGAATTAGGTGCTACCTAAATAACAGCTAAAGAGTTTTCTTATCAGCTTTTTCACATTCCCCTAACATCCATTTGTTTTACACGTTCTTCCCCGCAACATGCACATTTGACCATGTTTTCTATAGTGTAATGTATACAGTAGGATGTATTCAACATTGAATCAGTATAGGAAAACATTCTGATCAAGTTCAGGGAGCATTCTCAAACATGTGCACACAGTCAAATCAGTATAAATCAACATTCTGACATTTAAAAGAAACTGTATTCATGTCAACAGAAAGGTTGCGAATGATGCATCAATCAAATGTGTCTAAATCGTTCAACGAAAGAGAGGCGTGGCCAGTCACGACCAGCCACCAAGCCTAATTGATGTATTTAACTAGCGATGTTACGCTCAACTTATAGCATGGACAACAGCGCCCCCGAGTGGAACTTGATACAGTACATTGCAGGCTGGCCAGAGAAGTATACTAAATACACCATTCTAATGTAATACTGGTAAATTACCTCAACTACAGTCACTCTCACCTTGTTCAAGTTCAAATGCAGTTAATTATCAAATACCATCCCCTTTAGTGAAGTTAAACAGCAAGTCTTATTACAGCCCAATAGATTTGTGTAGAAATTCCTTCATGCTGCCTCCTATATATAGATAATGAGAGGGAACAACTTCAGCTCAGTTGATGAAATACTGTGCGGGTCAGAAACACACTTCTTACATTTACAGCTAAAAACGAATAATATATTTGCACTTTATATTAGGCCTTAGCAAAGTCCTCCCACCAAATAGTGTCACAAAAACAGAATAACTAGAAAATTGCTAGGCCTACACATTGAGGTGTGCTACAAGATAACTGGTAACTCTGTAAACAGGAGTAGGTGCATCACCGGTCACTGAGCTGGCAAGCTAAAGTTAGCTAGTTAGTCACATAAATGTACGTTCAGCCTGATGATTATTTATCTTACGAAGTCAGCATGGCTTAACATAGTTTATTTCGTTTTTGACCTCGACATTGTTGCTGGATAGATACTTTCATACCTAATATGCTGGCTAATGCTAACGGCGCTAGCTAACCTCATATCTGGATGCCTCACTCTAGTTCTCGAGAGAGCAGCATACTGGTAAGTCAACTTTGCTTTCAAGCTTTGTAATCATCTGTAAAGTTGTTTTACATGCAATCATACAAGCTAGATAGATATTTTGTTAAAAAGCCTGATGTCATTCATTTGTTGTTTCTTTGGAGCTAGCTAAGCTATCACTAGCTAGCTAGGTGGATAATAATGTAATGTAGTTGGCTACAGCAACGTTATAGTATAATATAGCCTTGTTACAACTAGTTGGTTGATATGGGGTGTAGTGTGCTAGCGTCGTTGTTAGCCTATTTTACCAGGTCAAAAATAAAAACATAATGGTTGTGTGCACTCTAGCGGGATAGAATTGTGTGGTTTGGTGGCAGATTTTCTAAAGAAAATAGACATATACAGTATATGATCAGCAATTCTCAATCGGTTCAGATACACAGCGAACCCATGTTTAAGTTCATTCATACATGCGGACACTAATTATTGTTAATATTCCAATTCTCTAGGCCCTCCATTCCCAAACCTGAAGCCCCCTGTCCCCAGCAGGAAAGACCAGGAAAAAGTGCTAGCTTAAGGTACAACTTCAATTTTGAGGAAATATAAGACAACTCAATGTCACATTTAGATTTACTGACATGAATAGAAGCATATACAAGCAATCTATCAAATGTATTTTATTAAACCCCATTTTACATCAGTAGTAGTCAAAACGTGCTTATACAGATACCCAGCCTAAACCCCAAAGAGCAAGCAATGCAGACGTAGAAGCACAGTGGCTAGGAAAAACTCCCCAGAAAGGCAGGAACCTAGGAAGAAACCAGGCTCTGAAGGGTTGCCAGTCCTCTTCTGGCTGTGCTGGTGGAGATTATAAAAGAGTCCAGCTATTTAGCCAGATTATTCTTCAAGATGTTTAAACGTTCATAGATGACCAGCAGTGTCAAATAATAGAGGGTTATAGAGGGTGCAATAGTTCAGCACCTCAGGAGTAAATGCCAGTTGGCTCTTCATAGCTGAGCATTTAGATGTTGAGACAGTAGGTCCAGTAGAGAGAGACAGGATTAAACAGCGGGTCTGGGACAAGTTAGTGCCTTGAGCAGGTCAGGGTTCCATAGCTGCAGACAGAAACAGCAGAGACTGGATGAGCAGCACGACTAGGTGGACTGGAGACAGGGACAGCCAGGAGTCGTCAGGCCAGGTAGTCCTGAGGCCATGGTCCTAGAGCTCATGTCTTGCATCCTTTATTTAAATTGAGTGTAGACTAAGCCCTAGAGGTTTGTAACTTCACATGATTTAGCATACTTGTCAATCCAGATCCTTTTTACTGTACACGGTTGATAGGAAATTTTCCCAAGCTAATCACTGATTGGCCTACGACAAGGATGTAGTCAGGTTGATACTTCTAAGTCATAATAACACAGAACATACACACACACATCAGATTGCATGGGCAAGTACAATGAGCAGTAGGGAAAATGAAGTCTGCTGCGTGGGTTGCCAGACACACACACACACACACAAACTTAATTTGTTGTATTGTATTTATTATGGATCCCCATTAGCTGCTGCCAAGACAGCGGTTACTCTTCTTCGGGTCCAGCAAAATTAAGGCAGTTATATAATTTGAAAAACATTACAATACATTAAGTGTGTGCCCTCAGGCCACTACTCTACTACCAGATATCTACAACACAAAATCCTTGTCTACGTGTGTGTACGTTGCGTATCTTATCGTGTGTATGCATGGGTCTCTTCACAGTCCCCGCTGTTCCATAAGGTGTTTTTTTGTTCCACCTATTTTTTAAATCTAATTTTGCTGCTTGCATGAGTTACTTGATGTGGAATAGAGTTCCATGTAGTCATGGCTCTGTGTACTACTGTGCACCTCCCATAGTCTGTTCTGTTTAGGTTAGTGTGTAGTCAAGGGTTTTGTCATTAAAATTATATTGTGCCCATTTTTCAGACCTGCTCGGTGGGTGACAGGTAACCCTCTTTCCACCAAGATGGGCCAGACCTGGAGTGGGTGACAGGTAACCCTCTTTCAACCAAGCTGGGCCAGACCTGGAGTGGTTGACAGGTAACCCTCTTTGGCACGCTGGAACTTCCAGAGGCTTGTAGACCTGAAGCAGTGTGATGTGGTCCAGGTAATTATCAAATACACGTATATACATTCACTCACTCTGTTTTGTTGTATAATTTTAACTTAAAAAATGGTTCCTCTTTGAGATCTGACACCCCTATTAGCTCAACCACAGTCTTCACAGCTGCAGTCGTCTGCCCCTGCATCTGCTACACCGGCCACGACAGGTGATACAGGTAATTATCACATACATGCATACACCCATGCACACTGTCCCTCACTTGGTGCTCTATTCAATCAGATCCGAATTAGCCGACATCCACATAGCGGTTGTTTTGGCGGTGTCTGATGTGGAACTGTGTTAGAGCTGTCAAATTCACAAGCGGCTCCTGTCATTATACCTAAAGCGGACATTGCATTAACAGAAATCTCATGCAGCCTTGTTTACAAGTTAGAACATTGCAATTTGAGATGTAATCTACATCTCGACTAGGCTGACAGAAATCCTCATTATTTAGTTTCTGATTGAATCTAGGCCTTTACAACTAAATAGATTGAATGAGTGCATGATTACAGTGGCTTGCGAAAGTATTCTTTAAGTCATACCACAGATTCTCAATTGGATTGAGGTCTGGGCTTTGAATAGGACATTCCAAGACATTTAAATGTTTCCCCTTAAACCACTTGAGTGTTGCTTTAGCAGTATGCTTAGGGTCATAGTCCTGCTGTAAGGTGAACCTCTGTCCCAGTCTCAAATCTCTGGAAGACTGAAACAGGTTTCCCCCAAGAATTTCCCTGTATTTAGCGCCATCCATCATTCTTTCAATTCTGACCAGTTTCTCAGTCCCTGCAGAACAAAAAAAAAATTAAAAAATTTAAAAAATTAAAAAAACATCCCCACAGCATGATGCTGCCACCACCATGCTTCACTGTGGGGATGGTGTTCTCGGGGTAATGAGAGGTGTTGGGTTTGCGCCAGACAGCATTTTCATTGATGGCCAAAAATCTCAATTTTAGTCTCATCTGACCAGAGTATCTTCTTCCATATGTTTGGGGAGTCTCCCATATTTCTTTTGGTGAACACCAAATGTGTTTGCATATTTTTTTTCTTTAAGCAATGGTGTTTTTCTGGCCACTCTTCCATAAAACCCAGCTCTGTGGAGTGTACGGCTTAAAGTGGTCCTATGGACAGATACTCCAATCTCCACTGTGGAGCTTTGCAGCTCCTTCGGGGTTATCTTTGGTCTCTTTGTTGCCTCTCTGATTAATGCCCTCCTTTCCTGGTCCGTCAGTTTTGGTGGGCGGCCCTCTCTTGGCAGGTTTGTGTTGGTGCCATATTCTTTACATTTTTTTTGTAATGGATGCTCAGTGGGATTTTTTTAATGGTGCTCAGTGGGATGTTCAAAGTTCCAGGTATTTATTTATAACCCAACCCTGATCTGTACTTCTCCACAACTTTGTCCCTGACCTGTTTGGAGAGCTCCTTGGTCTTCATGGTGTCCCTTGCTTAGTGGTGTTGCAGACTCTGGGGCCTTTCGGAACAGGTGTTTATATATATACAGTGCCTTGCGAAAGTATTCGGCCCCCTTGAACTTTGCGACCTTTTGCCACATTTCAGGCTTCAAACATAAAGATATAAAACTGTATTTTTTTGTGAAGAATCAACAACAAGTGGGACACAATCATGAAGTGGAACGACATTTATTGGATATTTCAAACTTTTTTAACAAATCAAAAAATGAAAAATTGGGCGTGCAAAATTATTCAGCCCCTTTACTTTCAGTGCAGCAAACTCTCTCCAGAAGTTCAGTGAGGATCTCTGAATGATCCAATGTTGACTTAAATGACTAATGATGATAAATACAATCCACCTGTGTGTAATCAAGTCTCCGTATAAATGCACCTGCACTGTGATAGTCTCAGAGGTCCGTTAAAAGCGCAGAGAGCATCATGAAGAACAAGGAACACACCAGGCAGGTCCGAGATACTGTTGTGAAGAAGTTTAAAGCCGGATTTGGATACAAAAAGATTTCTCAAGCTTTAAACATCCCAAGGAGCACTGTGCAAGCGATAATATTGAAATGGAAGGAGTATCAGACCACTGCAAATCTACCAAGACCTGGCCGTCCCTCTAAACTTTCAGCTCATACAAGGAGAAGACTGATCAGAGATGCAGCCAAGAGGCCCATGATCACTCTGGATGAACTGCAGAGATCTACAGCTGAGGTGGGAGACTCTGTCCATAGGACAACAATCAGTCGTATATTGCACAAATCTGGCCTTTATGGAAGAGTGGCAAGAAGAAAGCCATTTCTTAAAGATATCCATAAAAAGTGTTGTTTAAAGTTTGCCACAAGCCACCTGGGAGACACACCAAACATGTGGAAGAAGGTGCTCTGGTCAGATGAAACCAAAATTGAACTTTTTGGCAACAATGCAAGACGTTATGTTTGGCGTAAAAGCAACACAGCTCATCAGCCTGAACACACCATCCCCACTGTCAAACATGGTGGTGGCAGCATCATGGTTTGGGCCTGCTTTTCTTCAGCAGGGACAGGGAAGATGGTTAAAATTGATGGGAAGATGGATGGAGCCAAATACAGGACCATTCTGGAAGAGTCTGCAAAAGACCTGAGACTGGGACGGAGATTTGTCTTCCAACAAGACAATGATCCAAAACATAAAGCAAAATCTACAATGGAATGGTTCAAAAATAAACATATCCAGGTGTTAGAATGGCCAAGTCAAAGTCCAGACCTGAATCCAATCGAGAATCTGTGGAAAGAACTGAAAACTGCTGTTCACAAATGCTCTCCATCCAACCTCACTGAGCTCGAGCTGTTTTGCAAGGAGGAATGGGAAAAAATTTCAGTCTCTCGATGTGCAAAACTGATAGAGACATACCCCAAGCGACTTACAGCTGTAATCGCAGCAAAAGGTGGCGCTACAAAGTATTAACTTAAGGGGGCTGAATAATTTTGCACGCCCAATTTTTCAGTTTTTGATTTGTTTAAAAAGTTTGAAATATCCAATAAATGTCGTTCCATTTCATGATTGTGTCCCACTTGTTGTTGATTTTTCATTAAAAAAAATACAGTTTTATATCTTTATGTTTGAAGCCTGAAATGTGGCAAAAGGTCGCAAAGTTCAAGGGGGCCGAATACTTTCGCAAGGCACTGTATATACTGAGATCATGTGACACTTAAATAAAGTCCACCTGTGTGCAATCTAACTAATTATGTGACTTCTGAAGGTAATTGGTTGCACCAGATCTTATTTAGGGGCTTCACAGCAAAGGGGGTGAATACATATGCATGTGCCACTTTACCATTTAAAAAATATATATATTTTTAAACAAGTTTATTTTTTTCATTTCACTTCACCAATTTGGACTATTTTGTGTATGTCCATTACATGAAATCCAAATAAAGTCCATTAAAATTACAGGTTGTAATGCAACAAAATAGAAAAAACGCCAAGGGGGATGAATACATTTGCAAGGCACTGTATTTTCAGTGAAGAAAATTGTGCCTGTCTCTTTTAGATCTGCCACCCCCAGCAGTTCAGCTGCAGTCACAGCAGTCCTCTGCTGTGGTATTTAATTTACCGGCTGCACCAGGTCCTACTACACTGGCCGTTAAGGAAGAAACTATTTTTTTACGATACCCAGATGAATACAGGTTATTCAGAATTATATTGCATATGCTCACCCACACCAACAGATGTACACACAGACATGTTGTTGAGCTGTATACTTACTGTCACTTTGTGCATCTCTCTTTCAGATCTGCCATGTACTCCACCACTGCCTGACAGCCTCACCCAGAAGTGCATACACACGGGGCCTAGCAAGACTGACAAAGCAGAGATGGGTGGCTGACAAGGAAAAATAAAACAACATGCACTCAAACACATTATACACAATGTAAATAAGTTGTAATTTGTTCATTGTTCAATTTGTTCAAACCTGTTCATTTAATGTTTGGTCCATTTTATTTTAGGATTGGAGAGATCTACTCCTTCATATCCATTGTCAATATCTACATAATTACTCTAAATATCTATCAAATCAAAGTGTGATTGATAATTTTGTAAAAGGCTATGGCTTAATGTTTACAGTTTGGGGGAATTCTGTGTGCTTTTTTCTGAGTTGAAAAACATGTCTCCCTCTCACACACATTAGACCCAATGTAAATAAATTGTAATAACTTGTTTATTTTATGTATGCTACATTTTATTTGAGGAAAAAGCTGCAATAAACTACATTCAGTTAAATTAAATCTAATTTATTTATATAGCCCTTTGTACATCAGCTGATATCTCAAAGTGCTATACAGAAACCCAGCCTAAAACCCCAAACAGCAAACAATGCAGGTGTAGAAGCACGGTGGCTAGGAAAAACTCCCTAGAAAGGCCAAAACCTAGGAAGAAACCTAGAGAGGAACCAGGCTATGAGGGGTGGCCAGTCCTCTTCTGGCTGCGCCGGGTAGAGATTATAACAGAACATGGCCAAGATGTTAAAATGTTCATAAATGACCAGCATGGTCAAATAATAATAATCACAGTAGTTGTCGAGGGTGCAGCAAGTCAGTACCTCAGGAGTAAATGTCAGTTGGCTTTTCATAGCCGATCATTAAGAGTATCTCTACCACTCCTGCTGTCTCTAGAGAGTTGAAAACAGCAGGTCTGGGACAGGTAGCACGTCCGGTGAACAGGTCAGGATTCCATAGCCGCAGGCAGAACAGTTGAAACTGGAGCAGCAGCACGGCCAGGTGGACGGGGGACAGCAAGGAGTCATCATGCCAGGTAGTCCTGACACATGGTCCTAGGGCTCAGGTCCTCCGAGAGAGAGAAAGAAAGAGAGAATTAGAGAGAGCATACTTAAAATTCACACAGGACACCGGATAAGATAGAAGTACTCCAGATATAACAAACTGACCCTAGCCCCCCCGACACAAACTACTGCAGCATAAATACTGGAGGCTTAGACAGGAGGGGTCAGGAGACACTGTGGCCCCATCCGATGATACCCCCGGACAGGGCCAAACAGGAAGGATATTACCCCACCCACTTTGCCAAAGCACAGCCCCCACACCACTAGAGGGATATCTTCAACCACCAACTTACCATCCTGAGACAAGGCCGAGTACAGCCCACAAAGATCTCCGCCACGGCACAACCCAAGGGGGTGGCGCCAACCCAGACAGGAAGATCACGTCAGTGACTCAACCCACTCAAGTGACGCACCCCTCCTAGGGACGGCATGAAAGAGCACCAGTAAGCCAGTGACTCAGCTCCTGTAATAGGGTTAGAGGCAGAGAATCCCAGGGGAAAGAGGGGAACTGGCCAGGCAGACAGCAAGGGCGGTTCGTTGCTCCAGAGCCTTTTCGTTCACCTTCGCACTCTTGGGCCAGACTATACTCAATCATATGACCCACTGAAGAGATGAGTCTTCAGTAAAGACTTAAAGGTTGAGACCGAGTCTGCGTCTCTCACATGGGTAGGCAGACCATTCCATAAAAATGGAGCTCTACAGGAGAAAGCCCTGCCTCCAGCTGTTTGCTTAGAAATTCTAGGGACAATTAGGAGGCCTGCGTCTTTTGACCGTAGCGTACGTGTAGGTATGTATGGCAGGACCAAATCAGAAAGATAGGTAGGAGCAAGCCCATGTAATGCTTTGTAGGTTAGCAGTAAAACCTTGAAATTAACCCTTGCCTTAACAGGAAGCCAGTATATGATCAAATTTTTTGGTTCTAGTCAGGATTCTAGCAGCCGTATTTAGCACTAACTGAAGTTTATTTAGTGCTTTATCCGGGTAGCCGGAAAGTAGAACATTGCAGTAGTCTAACCTAGAAGTAACAAAATAATGGAATAATTTTTCTGCATCATTTTTGGACAGAAAGTTTCTGATTTTTGCAATGTTACGTAGATGGAAAAAAGCTGTCCTTGAAACAGTCTTGATATGTTAGTCAAAAGAGAGATCAGGGTCCAGAGTAACGCCGAGGTCCTTCACAGTTTTATTTGAGACGACTGTACAATCATCAAGATTAATTGTAAGATTCAACAGAAGATCTCTTTGTTTCTTGGGACCTAGAACAAGCATCTCTGTTTTCTCAGAGTTTAAAAGTAGAAGGTTTGCAGCCATCCACTTCCTTATGTCTGTAACACAGGCTTCTAGCGAGGGCAATTTTGGGGCTTCACCTTGTTTCATTGAAATGTACAGCTGTGTGTCATCCACATAGCAGTGAAAGTTGACATTATGTTTTCGAATGACATCCCCAAGAGGTAAAATATATAGTGAAAACAATAGTGGTCCTAAAATGGAAGACAAACCATTCACAGAGACAAACTGAAATCTTTCCGACAAATAAGATCTAAACCAGGCCAGAACTGGTCCGTGTAGACCAATTTGGGTTTCCAATCTCTCCAAAAGAATGTGGTGATCAATGGTATCAAAAGCAGCACTAAGGTCTAGGAGCACGAGGACAGATGCAGAGCCTCGGTCTGACGCCATTAAAAGGTAATTTACCACCTTCACAAGTGCAGTCTCAGTGCTATGATGGGGTCTAAAACCAGACTGAAGCATTTTTAATACATTGTTTGTCTTCAGGAAGGCAGTGAGTTGCTGCGCAACAGCTTTTCTAAAATTTTTGAGAGGAATGGAAGATTCGATTTAGGCCGATAGTTTTTTTATATTTTCTGGGTCAAGGTTTGGCTTTTTCAAGAGAGGCTTTATTACTGCCACTTTTAGTGAGTTTGGTACACATAGAGAGACATTTATTATGTTCAACATAGGAGGGCCAAGCACAGGAAGCAGCTCTTTCAGTAGTGTAGTTGGAATAGGGTCCAGTATGCAGCTTGAAGCCATGATTATTTTCATCATTGTGTCAAGAGATATAGTACTAAAACACTTGAGTGTCTCTCTTGATCCTAGGTCCTGGCAGAGTTGTGCAGACTCAGGACAACTGAGCTTTGAAGGAATATGCAGATTTAAAGAGGAGACCGTAATTTGCTTTCTAATAATCATGATCTTTTCCTCAAAGAAGTTCATGAATTTATTACTGCTGAAGTGAAAGCCATCCTCTCTTGGGGAATGCTGCTTTTTAGTTAGCTTTGAGACAGTATCAAAAATACATTTTGGATTGTTCTTAAAGCAATGTCTTTGTTTATTGGATATTTCTCTGAATACAATGTGTGACCAGAAGGAAGTTGGCAGACCTGCAACCCTTGGACAGTGTAGGTTTGTCATCTGGAGCTGAAAAATAGACAGCCAGGGAGGAGAGGAAGAGTGCAGTTTAAAGGTTTATCATAAATACTGACAATTCTATAATGAATACATATTAGAATAATAATAGATAATAGAGTGATCAATAGTATGATTGTTTTGTATTTATATACTCAATCAAGTAGTGTCCCAAGGTGGGATCGAACCGTATCTCAAAAGCAGCAGAAAAAGTAAAATAAGGTCACCAAAATGTCCGTTATGGCAATACACGACTGGCCCCCGCGATGGGAGTGTGGATGATAGCTATTTTGTTGTATGTCTTCATAAAACAGCAGGAATATCTGTTAATGATAACATGTAGCTAAGAAATAGCATGTCGCTAAAACATGACAAATCGTGATTAAATCGAATCAAATCAAATTGTATGGGTCACATACACGTGGTTTGCAGATGTTACTGCGAGTGTAGCGAAATGCATGTGCTTCTAGTTCCCACAGTGCAGCAATATCTAACAAGTAATATCTAGGCTACTCTACCTAAATTTTTATATTTGTGTCTAACAATATGTTAGAGAAGAAAGTCCCTACCTGATATCGTCTTTGTCTACACTGCTTAATTGTCAGTCACTGACAGTTGGTCACTGAGCGGCTGGTTCACGTATTCTACGTTATCTCAAGTTCAGTAAGCAGTAAAAATACTGCTCCAGGTGAGGCTCGAACTCACAACCTCGGCATAGCTCTACAATGTACTGTCATATAAGTACCGCGCGCTAACCGATTGCGCCACTGGAGCTCCACTTCTACGGCTCAGCAATAGAGATTATGAACAGTCTAAACCGGATGCTATCTTCTCTTTTTTTAATGATTTATTTATCGGTAATTAAATTGTCTGTTATGTGTTACAACACAACCAGAACCATACAGCAACACCCATAGAAACCGATCAAGACCCGACTAAGCTTTAATAAATTACTGATTTGCCGAATCAGTCGTTTGCGTTGTTTGAACATCGCTAACTAGCTTGCTAACGTTAGTTCGCCTGAAGAGCTATCCGTTGTCGAGTCTATTGTGACTAAATTGTATTTTCCTATATTGGCCGTGTGTATTTGACAGCTAATCTGGAAAGTGATATAATATTGTGTGGTTGTAGTATGAATATTAATTTCATAACAAGTTGCTAATTTCTGTGAAATCGTGGCTGCTACAGGGTCCTGACTAGTTACCACAGCCACAAAGTTATGGCTAAACCCCACATAGTTCTACAGTGTTCCTAACCGTAACCCTAATTTAACAACACTGCTAACCTTAATTCTAGCCCTAACCTTAAATTAAGGAACAATGTCAGCATTGCTGTTTTGGCAAAAAAGGTAGGTGTATAAAACAGTATATTGCAGGATTCAACCGTTGGAATTGTAAGAGTTGTTGCCCTGTCTCTGTGGACTTTCGATCACCATAAAGACAATGCACAATACAGTACTTGATTGACTACATTGACACATCAACTGGTTTGTGATGTGATGATGTGGATCAGTTGGTAGTAGAGAATGATACTTTTAACTCTAGGCTTGTGGGTTCAATTCCCATGGGGGACCAGTATGAAATGCATGCCCTCACTACTGTAAGTTGCTTTGGATAAGGGCGTCTACTAAATTGTAAAACAACTGATAGAAATAAGTTGCATTTGCAAAGTATTTCAAGAAACTGGAAAATAAATATCAAGCAAGTATTTATATATTCCACAAGTATTAACTGTTTTGCACAGATAATTATCAGACTGAAGTTACACATGCTGGTAAACACTCAAATACATTTAGTTAACCTTTTTTCACAAAAGTAGTGCACTAGTCCTGTGTTCGTCCTGCAGCACCCCCACCCCCAAACTACTTCCCGAAGCTATGTTGACTAAACGTGTTCTTTCTCTTCAGGCTACCCTCTATAACATGATGCAGTTTTGCTTGTGTATAATAATCTATTTTCGAAAAAGAGTACATTGTTTTATTGTGGTATGGTTATGTTAACATTGTAAACTGAATGAAAAACACTGCTAGTCTTGACATGTATGGTAGGGATAGTTTATTGGAGGATCACAATTCAACATGTCAACAACCATACTTGACAACATGAATTCAGATCATTATCATCTATCCACTAACTTAAGCAATCATCTGTCTTGTATCTGGATGGATGGATAGATGGAGGGAGAGAGGGATGGAAATGTAGCATATGTAGCAGCCTTCTTTAACATATGCTTGGGAGATAAATCTGTCACATGACCTTCATCTCCAAGGAGGCAGATTAGCAAGAACTAATCTTATTTCACAAATGCATGTCTAGACTGAGCTCCCAGCAGACTGTGGCTCCTGCCAAGCTCCAGGATATCGACGGAGAGGGGATGTAGTGTGGAGAGATGGAGCTCATTAACTTCTTCAGGATTGGTGGGACGGTTGAGCTAACATAGGCTAATGCGATTAGCATGAGGTTGTAAATAACAAGAACATTTCCCAGAACATAGACGCATCTGATATTGTCAGAAAGATTAAATTCTTGTTATTCTAACTGCACTGTCCAATTTACAGTAGCTATTACAGTGAAATAATGCCATGCTATTGTTTGAGGAGAGTGCACAGTTTTGAACATGAAAAGTTATTAATAAACATATTAGGCACATTTGGGCAGTCTTGATACATCATTGTGAATAGAAATGCAATGGTTCATTGGATCAGTCTAAAACTTTGCACATACAGTGCTGCCATCTAGTGGCCAATGTCTAAATTGCATCTGGGCTGGAATAATACATTATGGCCTTTCTCTTGCATTTGAAAGATGATGGTACAAAAAAATACAAAAACAGGTTGTTTTTTTCTTTGTATTATCTTTTACCAGATCTAATGTGTCAAATTCTCCTACATTCCTTTCACATTTCCACAAACTTCAAAGTGTTTCCGTTCAAATGGTACCAAGAAAATGCATATCCTTACTTCAGGGCCTGAGCTACAGGCTGTTAGATTCGGGTATGTTATTTTAGGCCAAAATTGGAAAAAAGGGGCCGATCCTTAACAAATTGATGGGAAAGGAAAATGTGAGAAACTGCTCTTTAGTCCACCTGGGGCTTGATTAGAGAGTGTGAAGATGATGATGATGATGATGATGTCATGTTGCCCTACTCTTCCCATGACAGACCCTTCTCTATTGGCCACGAGAGACAGGGGATGAGAAGAGAAACTGATTTGTGGATATGCAACTGGTATGTGTCTTCCCCACGCATGAATGACCCGATCTGCATTGTGTCCCACCCACCACCTGACAACCCCTCTTTTATGCTACTGCTACTCTCTGTTCATCATATACAGTGCCTTGCGAAAGTATTCGGCCCCCTTGAACTTTGCGACCTTTTGCCACATTTCAGGCTTCAAACATAAAGATATAAAACTGTATTTTTTTGTGAAGAATCAACAACAAGTGGGACACAATCATGAAGTGGAACGACATTTATTGGATATTTCAAACTTTTTTAACAAATCAAAAAATGAAAAATTGGGCGTGCAAAATTATTCAGCCCCTTTACTTTCAGTGCAGCAAACTCTCTCCAGAAGTTCAGTGAGGATCTCTGAATGATCCAATGTTGACCTAAATGACTAATGATGATAAATACAATCCACCTGTGTGTAATCAAGTCTCCGTATAAATGCACCTGCACTGTGATAGTCTCAGAGGTCCGTTAAAAGCGCAGAGAGCATCATGAAGAACAAGGAACACACCAGGCAGGTCCGAGATACTGTTGTGAAGAAGTTTAAAGCCGGATTTGGATACAAAAAGATTTCTCAAGCTTTAAACATCCCAAGGAGCACTGTGCAAGCGATAATATTGAAATGGAAGGAGTATCAGACCACTGCAAATCTACCAAGACCTGGCCGTCCCTCTAAACTTTCAGCTCATACAAGGAGAAGACTGATCAGAGATGCAGCCAAGAGGCCCATGATCACTCTGGATGAACTGCAGAGATCTACAGCTGAGGTGGGAGACTCTGTCCATAGGACAACAATCAGTCGTATATTGCACAAATCTGGCCTTTATGGAAGAGTGGCAAGAAGAAAGCCATTTCTTAAAGATATCCATAAAAAGTGTAGTTTAAAGTTTGCCACAAGCCACCTGGGAGACACACCAAACATGTGGAAGAAGGTGCTCTGGTCAGATGAAACCAAAATTGAACTTTTGGCAACAATGCAAAACGTTATGTTTGGCGTAAAAGCAACACAGCTGAACACACCATCCCCACTGTCAAACATGGTGGTGGCAGCATCATGGTTTGGGCCTGCTTTTCTTCAGCAGGGACAGGGAAGATGGTTAAAATTGATGGGAAGATGGATGGAGCCAAATACAGGACCATTCTGGAAGAGTCTGCAAAAGACCTGAGACTGGGACGGAGATTTGTCTTCCAACAAGACAATGATCCAAAACATAAAGCAAAATCTACAATGGAATGGTTCAAAAATAAACATATCCAGGTGTTAGAATGGCCAAGTCAAAGTCCAGACCTGAATCCAATCGAGAATATGTGGAAAGAACTGAAAACTGCTGTTCACAAATGCTCTCCTTCCAACCTCACTGAGCTCGAGCTGTTTTGCAAGGAGGAATGGGAAAAAATGTCAGTCTCTCGATGTGCAAAACTGATAGAGACATACCCCAAGCGACTTACAGCTGTAATCGCAGCAAAAGGTGGCGCTTCAAAGTATTAACTTAAGGGGGCTGAATAATTTTGCACGCCCAATTTTTCAGTTTTTGATTTGTTAAAAAAGTTTGAAATATCCAATAAATGTCGTTCCACTTCATGATTGTGTCCCACTTGTTGTTGATTCTTCACAAAAAAATACAGTTTTATATCTTTATGTTTGAAGCCTGAAATGTGGCAAAAGGTCGCAAAGTTCAAGGGGGCCGAATACTTTCGCAAGGCACTGTATGCATAGTCACTTTAACCATATCTACATGTACATACTACCTCAATCAGACTGACTAACCTGTGTCTATGTACCCTCACCACTTTTATAGCCTCGCTACTGTATATAGCCTGTCTCTTTACTGTTATTTTATTTATTTACCTACATATTGTTCACCTTACCTTTTTACCACTATTGGTTAGAGCCTGTAAGTAAGCATTTCACTGTAAGGTGATCTGTTGTATTCAGTGCGCGTGACAAACAAACTTTGATTTGATCACCATTTTTCAGCTACTTAGCTGTTAATGCTACTTTGCTCACATTTTTCTCTCTCTCTCTCTACCTCTCACCCTTTCCTCCTCCCTCAGGAGAGGTCTTCTATGACTCTAGCCAAGATTCCCCCTGTCTACAGGAGTCTGATCATTCGTGGACACAGCCAGTGAGTCAGTTTTCTTTAGAATACAGGAATTAGCTAGTGTATGAGAAAGTAAAAGAGAAGTAATCAGGTATATTGTTTATTTCTTAGTTAACAGTGGGGGTGGGCTGAGGGGGTTGCCCTATTCATCTTACAGAGCCCTGACCTCTGATGTCATCACTCTGGTTGTGTGTCATCAATCTGGACCCAGACAGTAAGAGCTGATAGTAGAATAGTAAGTCCTATGCACCTTTTTTAGATCAAATAATTTGATCTTGTATTTGTCACATGCTTCACAAACAACAGGCTTATACTAACAGTGTAATGCTTAAGGGCCATTCACAACAATGCAAATAACACAAATAAATACACAATGAGTAAAGATAAATTGGCTATATACACAGGGTACCAGTGCAGAGTCGATGTGCAGGGGGACAAGGTAATTGAGGTAGATATGTACATATAGGTAAGGGTAAAGCGACTAGGCAACAGGATAGATAATGAGAAGTAGCAGCAGCATATGTGAGGAGTCAAAAGAGTTAGTGCAAAAGGGGGTCAATGCAGATAGTCCTGGTAACTATTTGCTTAACTATTTAGCAGTCTTATGGCTTGGGGGAAGATGCTGTTCAGAGTCTTGTTGGTTCCAGACTTGGGGCATCAGTACTGCATGTCATGCAGTAGCAGAGAGAACAGTCTATGGGTGGCTGGAGTCTTTGACAATTATAAGGGCCTTCCTCTGACACCGCCTGGTATAGAGGTCCTGGATGGCAGGGACCTTGGCTCCAGTGATGTACTGGACTGTACACACTACCCTCTGTAGCGTCTTGCGGTTGGATGCCAAGCATTTGCCATACCAAGCGGTGATGCAGCCAGTCAAGATGCTCTCAATGGTGCAGCTGTAGAACTTTTCGAGTATCTGAGGGCCCATGCGAAATCTTTTCTGCCTCCTGAGGGGGAAGAGGCATTGTCGTACCTTTTTCACAACTGTTTTGGTGTGTGTGGACCATGCTAATTCCTTAGTGATGTAGACACAGAGGTACTCTCAACCCGGTCCACTAAAGCCCCGTCGATGTGAATGGGGGCGTGCTCGGCCCTCTGTTTCCTGTAGTCCACGATCAGCTCCTTTGTCTTGCTGATGTTGTGGTAAGTGGTAAAAGAAGGGGATTTTAAGGTGATGAACTCAGCCAATAAAACAGGTTCAAACATAGAGTACAGTCAATTTAACATTCTATGAGACTGCAGAGACTGCAGCGCTAATTTTAATGTGATTCCTGCTTCCCTCCTACTCATTAACATGTGCAGCCCTCGTCCCCTCATCACTTCACTCCATCACATTACGGACAAGTGTTTCCGCTTTGGTTTTATATGACTGCCCACACCACTGTCACTAGTTTTCTTATTGTGGGAATGTAAGCAACCTTTCACCGATCACACCGGACTCCTACCCTAGTTATCCCACTTCTGTATTTTGGACTCTCAGTCTCTCTGAACCCCCCCCCCCCCCCCCCCCCCCCAAAAAAAAACACAGAACTAAGTGATTCAATACACAAAGAGTTATTTTTTCAGTTCCAATTTTCACATCACTTTGCAATAATGAGTGGGAAACCACTTCTTGTGAACGTGGACAAATGGATTGCAGAGAATGTAAAGGCCTTTCTACCACCAGTGTGCAACAAACTCACGTGAGTAGCAGCCTGGGCTAGTTTCGTTTATAGACATCGTTATAGTTTCAGTTTTAGATGCACACTCCGGTGTCACTAGATTAAACAAACTATAACTTATAAAGTCTTCATATAAAGTGTTCATAAGCAATAGATGCTTCACAAATCATCTATAAGATTTACATGAAGCATCTGTTGTTATTTTAAAATGGGACCATGCCATCATCATGTTGAGCTGTAAAATAAGTTCTGCTTACCCCCTGACTATCTTTAATAGTCAAATATGAATCGTTCACGCTATGTTGGTAAAGATTGACAAAGGTAATGAATGTGAGCAAAGCGCATGCTTGCATATTTTCTTTCTCCTCTAGGCATTTTTGTCAGCTGAACATCATGCTTGTTGGAGGTCCCAACACCAGAAATGATTAACACATAGAGGAAGGGGAGGAGGTAGGAGAAAAGGCCAGCATTCACCTATGACATTGACCAAATACTGTGGCAAAGGATTGAGTGATGCTCTTCTGACTGAGTTTATGTGAGAAGGTTAGGCACGTGGGCCAGGAAAGATACTACGGTGGCTTGACTGATTGCTAACTAACTAGCGTGGTAATGTCCTTGCATCAGTTGCTTACTTTCAGATAGGGACATTGCATAGGAATGATATCTCAAGCACTTGCAGACAATGGGCATTCAAATGACTAAGAGATATTATGTATGTGATATAAGACTTATTTGCGCTATGTAAAGACTTTATTCAATGAGTGTACAAAACATTAGGAACATCTTCCTAATATTGACTTAGAACAGCCTCAATTCGTCAGGGTATGGACTACAAGGTGTCAAAAGCGTTCCACGGGGATGCTGGCTGTTGACCCCAATGCTTCCCATAGTTGTGTCAAGTTGGCTGGATGTCCTTTGGGTGATGAACCATTCTTGATACACACGGGAAACTGTTGAGTGTGAAAAACCCAGCAGCGTTGCAGTTCTTGACACACTCAAACCGATGCGCCTGGCACCTACTACCATACCGCGTTCAAAGGCACTTAAATCTTTTGTCTTGCCCATTCACCTTCTGAATAGCACACATACACAATCCATGTCTCAACTGTTTCAATGCTTAAAAATCCTTCTTTAACCTGTCTCCTCCCCTTCATCTACACTGATTGAAGTGGATTTAACAGGTGACATCAATAAGGGATCATAGCTTTCAACTGGATTCACCTGGTCAGTCTATGTCATGGAAAGAGCAGGTGTTTCTAATGCTTTGTGTACTCAGTGTATTTACAAAGTATTTTCAAGAACACAATCTAGCCACTGGAGGTCAGTAGAAGCACATTCAGTGAACACTTGAATGTGATGTGAAGCCTAAGACATCCTCCGCATGATGTATCTGTGTTTTTTATTCAACAGTTATTCAAAGCTTATCTCGCCAAGTCCACTGTTTAACATAAGTGATAGTGCCATAAAAACTGCAGATTTTTTAGGTTTGTGTTTGTGTCACACACACCCCATGTCCTCCTGTGTCCATATCTGGTCCTCAGACAATTCTGCTCCCAGCTCGGATCCCCCACTCCCCCCAGAGACTGGATAACACTGTGGGGCTGGTGTTGGAGAGAAGGAGGCTTCATTCAAAGACAGACTGTTTAAGGTACCACCATCCACCATGCCTTCTTCTTACACACATCTCACACCTCACATCCCCTTGACCCCCCTACGAGAGAGAGAGAGAGAAAGAGAGAGAGAAAGAAAGAGAGAGAGAGAGAAAGAAAGACAGATAGAGAAAGAAATCATGCCTCTGTGGTTTCAGGTAATGTGTGGATGACACTACAGACATTTTGAGAGGGTTTTACTGTGAAAACCTGAGGACCCAGCTGGTGCCAGTGATTCAAAAGTGAGACGCATGTCATTGAGTTTAGTCCGGCATTAAACAGAACACTTTTTTTGTGAACATTAGTGCTCGGCAGGGAATACTCAGCGGATGCTGTGGTCCTCAGTTTTTTTTGCGTCGGAGCAGCACAGAACAGGCAAGTTAAACCCAGGTGACTCCCCCTCTCACAAAGTGACAATGGGAGAAAGGTGGTCTTCAGTAGGTGTTGCACACTACTTTTATTTTTTGTGTGGTTTTACATCTGGTTTGTGGATATTTTGCTGTGCAAGTGTGTCCCACGACACGAGAACCCTGTTGGCCAATGTGCTATCATTTTCTGTCTGTCTAGACTTCAGACAGCCTCAGAACACCTTGCATGTGATGACCCCCTTCCACTTCAGAGACTGAGTGGAAAAACAGCGTCCCTCCCTGGCCAGCTGACACCCCATCTACATGTTCGGGGCCCAGTTTGAGACGGCGGTGACCCTGGAATATCTGGAATGATGACTTAGCTATTTGTTGACCTTTTACATTCATTGAAACCTTTCAAAGCGACCAACAACCAGTCCAGACTGAGCTCCCCACTTGATTCAAACTCATGACTTGCTAATATTGAAAGTTACAGTAAGTTGCTCACTAGTGTAGTAGGAGGAAAGTGAGCTATAGGTCTGGTTTATCAGACTAGTGAGTGTAAAGATGAGGATGGTGGTGCTAATGTTACTTCTACTACTCTGTGACAGACCATGCTGTGTGGCCCCGGGCAGACAGAGGTTTGTAAACAAGGAACTGATGTCTGGTTATGGCAGCAGGTACAGTGTCACTAATCCATTCGAGAATTTGCATTTCTGTCACGTCATCATGCCTTCACTATTTATTTAAACGTGTGGTATTTCTCTCTTTTCATTTCACTCGCTCTGCTTCCTTCTGTCTATTGGCACTTTCGTCCTCACCTTCTCTTCCTCTCCCAGGAGGGATCCCTCCCCATGTGACTCTGGATGGCCAAGAGTTCCCTCAGTCCACAGGAGACAGCCTACTCATTCCGGGACATAGCCAGTGAGTGGGATGATGAGTGTGGTAATAAGAAAAGGAAACGGAAGATAGAGTGGATGTTTGTGAATTGCCCCAATAAATAATGGCTTTAGAGAAAGAATGTTGTATTCAAGTAACACAAGAAGAAAGAGGTCGTCACTCATACAGTAGATGCTATTATTTTGTGGTTTGCTAGAGGAATCTGTTTGAATTTCTGTTTTTGTATGATTCCGGTGCTTGCGGTACCAGTGGAGGGGAGAATTTGCCTGTTTGTCACTCAAAACCCAGGAAGGAGACGTGCATGACCTCTGACGAGCACGCTCTCTGCTGCGACGCACAAGGAAAAAGGAGGGTCAGCGAAAGAGATTGCATGTTCTTTTGCTGCAGAGAGCGTGATTGTAACCCTGAGTCATAAATGACGTTAAAGATTAACACTCTGTAATGAACTCAAAGATAAGATTTGGGTAAGTATTGAGTAAAACAGGAAGTCAAACAAACTGTAATAGAACATCTTGACAAATAAACTTATCAACAACAATATATTTTCATGCTTTCGGAATGAAACCATTTCATGAACACCTGAATCAGTGTTGAAATGTATTCAAACTGAATTGTACATTTGTACAATTTGTACAAGTGTTCATAAATAAATACAAATATGGTATGTGATCTCTTATTTGTTAACACACCAAATGGTTTCGTTAGCACTTCCCAGCAGTCAGGATGGTTGAATGAGGAAGTTCACACGCACTTCCTGTAATACTTCCCTTCATGTAAACCACACACTGAAGCATAACTTTGATCTTCCATTGATGCAATGCTCCATTAGATTAATTTGAACAACATCCATTTAACCAAGTTAAACCCACAGTTCAGAATAACTCATTGTATTTCTCTGTAGTCCAAACCTGATGTATGTAAGATAGCAGAACAAAATAGAAATCAGCAATTCACTGAACGTTAGTCGAGATATTTGACGGGCCTACTAATTAAAACCTTTTTTTAATATGAAGCCTTTGATCCTTTAGGATGTTTGAACAGTACTTAGGTTGTTCAACTGAATGTGGTGTGTGGGTTTGTGACAGTGGCCCTACAGTAGATTCTCTTCCCAGCACAGTGTACTGCCCACAGAGCAGATGACTGATACATTCTGTCATGTTCCAGCTTGCCTCATTTGATGCTTGATAGTGCACTTGTTATTCACTGCCATGGCAACCGACTAGTGCTCTCTCAGTAAAAATGCTTGCCTGTATTACCGTGTTGACAGTTTATTACCATGCTTACTGAAAACGATGGACTTAAGGGTTTGTGAGGACACTGTCAATTACATGGTGTGTTTCCATTTATAAATTGGGTGGTTCAGGTCCTGAATGCTGATTGGCTGACAGCTGTGGTATTTCAGACTGTGTACCACGGCTATGACAAAACATGTATTTTTAATGCTCTAATTACATTGTTAACCAGTTTATAATAGCAATAAGTCACCTCGGGGGTTTATGATAAGGGCTGTTTCCAGGCACTCCACATTGTGTTATGCCTAAGAACGGCCATATACCACACCCCCTCGGGACTTATTGCTTAAGTATGCTGTGTATATAATAGCATGTAGGTGAGACTGTATGACTTGGTAATCCTCTACAGAGAGTCATCATTTAGCCAGTCGTACTCTCAGAGTTTTTCTGATGACATGCTGCTCTGCTATTAGTGAGGCCAGGGCCCAGGGCAGGGCGTACTCAAGAGTCACCAGCCCTGCCAGGTTATAGCTAAACCCAGAGTAGTCCCATGGACAGGCTCCTAGAAACCTCAGCACCACGCCCCAGCTAAACTCCCACAGGTAGATGAACAGGGTGTAGACCAGCATGCGTAGCAGCAGGGGGCAGCGCTGGGCCAACAGCCTGCCACGCAGGCCCTCTATGAGGAAGATGGCCAAGGCATACATGGGGAGGGCCCAAAGGCTGGTGTGTCCTGCCAGCCTCCTGTCCTTGGTCTCCCACCAGTCCCATACAGCGGTGAAGCCCACCTCACACAGGCAGCCGTGCAGAGCGTAGACATAGAGGCGGCCCAGAGGGGACAGGGGACGATGGGTCACCCGCTCTGGTGGCTCTGGTGGGGCCTCCTCGTCATCACCAGCCTCTGTCACAGGAAGAGAATATCAAGACTTGTCGCACGCTATGAAGTATTTCTCACCTGTCCAGACAGTACAGTCGATTACGAGTGATGAGTGCACAGAGTTACATGCTGACCAGACTGGACACGTCGCATGCGCGAGCGTCGCAAAATACATTTAGAAATCCGTATTATTCAATTATTGCACCCACACTGCTCGCGGGCGCCAACGAGTGTCTGCGTTGCCAAGGGCTAAAATAGAATTCCTTTCTATTTCTGACGAAGATCACGCTGAAAGTCCTACCTCTCCCACCTCCTTAATGGTTTATAGAAGCAGGTACCCACGTGCCATCTCCTCATTGGTTATACCCACGTGGATGATTGAAAGACGGACTGTTTTGCCGATCACCATATAAGTTCAAAGATGAAAAAGCCTGGAAGGAGGAGAGATGACTAGAAACGATTCGGTTGGCCGTTTTATGTGTGGATTAATTGTCGGAGTAGAGGACCTTGTGCATTTCAGGTAAAATAACAACTCAATGTTTATATCCCAGGACAAATTAGCTAGCAACAGCAAGCTAGCTAAACAGAAAGCTAGCAAGTGCAAGCTAACTAGCTAAATTGCCATACATGTTTAATGCTTTTCGACTTGTCCCCAAATTAATGTCATTGGTTCAGAGTTTGTTTTGCTATTTTAACCTGCGTCTCGTGATCGCGTTTGGTGTAGAGGGACAAAATAAATGTATGCACGATAGCGCAGGATGTCACACACGCACAGCAGGTTTGGGTTCCGTGATACAGTTACAGTATTATGCAACACAGAGCAGTTTAACAGTCTCACAAAATACTTGCTCCACATATCTGCATGCTCTGGTTAAATGCACATAGTCATAGACCCATGCCAGTGCATATCAGGAGACAACTCTACTATTCTCTGTCACATTTATGTTTCTTCATCATCTGTTGTCTTCATGATGTCTTAGCATGTCCAAATGGAATGGTTTGAGATGGTTCACTCTGTATGTCTCCATGTTCAGTTACAGCTCTGTGATACCTACAGTATGATAACTATTTAGTAATGCAATATTAGAAATGTCATTTTGACAGCAGGTTCACCAGGCAAATACACAAAACCCCAGTTGTCAGATCGAGAAACACAGTCATTCCCACTAGTTACAGCATCAACTTGTGTGTAACCCTTACACCCAGTAAAGTTAGCCTTTTACTAAATGGTTTTAAGGATACACTCTACAAATATTCTACCACTAAAATGATATAGTTATACATAATAGATATATGCTTACTACTGTAGCTCCACCCATGAGTGATCCTGCAAACCCAGCCATGTGGTGGGCTACTGAGATAAGGGAAGCTATTTTAATGAACTTTCTCACTGAAGATGCTGTGATGAGTGTAAATGTTGAAGAGAATGTTTCTTCCCTGGTTTGCATTCCCCCTTTACAGGTTTTACTATCTCATTGAGTCCATCTTAGACAAATTTCCTCATCTGCTTTCATGCGCCTCCCCTATGTAAACATGTTTTTGTTACTTCCCTTATGCACTATGCTTTTCCGGGAGCTAACTTCACCACAGGTCAATATGGTCTACAGGTCTGTCTATCCTGCCCTCTATCCACCATGCATAGTGACAATAGTAGTAGGTGGATCGTTTGTCCACATCTGCAATAGGCTTAACTGTAAAATCATTCAAAGCTGCACCAAGGCTGTAAACTGCAATGATAATGTCATTTGAACCACTGTGCAAAAGCCCTGTGATTTGAATAATTGCCTTCCATTTGGATCAGTTGTGGGTCTGCTCTCGACGGTTTATAAGGTCTAGAAAGGCACAGTAGCAGGCCAGTCTGCTGTATTTTGTGGACCATCATTCTCCCAAGTCGTCCTATAATAATTTGGCCACATACAGTACCAGTCAAAAGGTTGGACACACCTACTCATTCTTTATTGGAACTATTTTCTACATTGTATAATAATAGAGAAGACTATGAATAGCGAAAACTATGAAATAACACGTGGAAACATGTAGTAAAAAAAAAAGCGTCAAACAAATTTAAAATATATTTTATATCTCAGATTCTTCAAAGTAGCCACCCTTTGCCTCGATGACAGCTTTGCACACTTTTGGCATTCTCTCAACCAGCTTCATGTGGTAGTCACCTGGAATTCATTTCAATAAACAGGTGTGCCTTGTTAAAAGTTAATTAGTGGACTTTATTTCCTTCTTAATGGCGTTTGAGCCAATCAGTTGTGTTGTGACAAGGTAGGGGTGGTATATATTTGGTAAAAATAAAAAAAACAGCTCAAATAAGCAAAGAGAAATGACAGTCCATCATTACTTTAAGACATGAAGGTCACTCAATCCGGAAAATTTCAAGAACTTGGAACGTGCAGTCGCAAAAACCATCATGCACTTTGATGAAACTGGCTCTCATGAGGACCTCCACTGGAAAGGAAGACCCAGTTACCTCTGCTGCAAAGGATAAGTTCATTAAAGTTACCAGAAATTGCAGCCCAAATAAATGCTTCACAGAGTTCAAGTAACAGACACATCTTAAAATCAACTGTTCAGAGGAGTATGTGTGAATCAGGCCTTGATGGTCGAATTGTTGCAAAGAAACCACTACTAAAGGACACCAATAAGAAGAAGAGACTTGATTGGGCCAAGAAACACGAGAAATGGTGGAAATCAGTGGAAATCTGTCCTTTGGTCTGATGAGTCCAAATGTTTGATTTTTGGTTCCAACCACCATGTCATTGTGAGACGGAGAGTGGGTGAACGGATGATCTCCACATGTGTGGTTCACACATGAAGCATGGAGGAGGAGGTGTTATGGTGTGGGGGTGCTTTGCTGGTGACATTGTCTGTGATTTATTTAGAATTCAAGGCACACTTAACCAGCATGGCTACCACAGCATTCTGCAGCAATACGCCATCCCATCTGGTTTGCGCTCAGTGGGACTATCAGTTGTTTTTCAACAGGACAATGACCCAACAAACCTCCAGGCTGTGTGAAGTCTAAAAAAGGTAAGCTTAAATTGCTCTGCTTCCTCTCTACAAACTTACGCTTTAATATAGTCTGTATTTGTCATTTCACTTTTTAATTGTATTACCTTTCATGTGTGACACAAACACAAACAATCACAATGTTCTAATCTGATTAGGCTAATTCAATGGAAAGAGACATCTGTTACAAAACACCAAAAAGTGTAATGACATTCAGAGATTGTCAAGCCACGCCTTCGATACTGGGTAGGCCTACAAGGTAGGGAGGGATGTAGACCCGTATATTCTGTTTGTTGAGATTGACAAGTCTATTTGATTGTGGTGTTGAAAACGCAAGCCATGATGTTGAAGCGTCCAAAGTCGATATGCTTGGCTTATTGGTTCTGTGGTGCATTTGGCACAGAAACCTGTTGGTGGAAAATTAATTGCATATGTTTTATGTCATTATAAATATTGCAACAACATTTTGTAAATCGGATTCCTACCTAGCTGATCATTGTCTGCAGCCGGCTCTGATCATAGTGTAATGAAACAGGTAGGGAGAGTTAACTTGTCCGTGGTGGTCTGCGAACCCTCAACCTTCTGGCCCGTAGCCCTGCATGGTATCGACTGTGCCATAAAAGCATGGTGAAGTGGCGAAGATGATATCCACGTTTAAAAACACAGGGTCGCTACAGTTATTGTTATTTGTGGTCGTAAACATTGTTTTGGGTTAATTCTATAAGTATAAGGGGGAGGGTGTGCATTTTTACTGAGGTAAAGACAGTTTCAGGTTGGATATTCAACGGATATTTGCCTGTAGTTTTCCTTACGACCACCAACAGCAGTTAGGGACCGTCAACATGGTGACAAATTAATAATTTCACATTTCAATAGCCCTTTAACCATTACACCTAAAGCTTTCAAAACTGGTTGTAGCTAACCCGATGGCATAGACACACATCGCACACACTTAAAACATTTTTTTTTTTACATCTCGCACTATTTTAAATTATTTATTTACATTTTTTAATTTCAATAGCTCCTTGGTCATGTGACCTACGGACTTCAAACAAGTTTCAGAATGTCCACTGACTACCCTTCTATATTGCACACCCTTTAGTTTGTCCATTTTCATCTCACATGATTTTATATGAATATTTCTACATTTTAAATTTCAATATTTCCTTGGTCATGTGACCTAATGACTTCAAACAAGGTTCGGATGTACTCTCAGTGGGCCTACACATTGTACACCCTGATGTTTGTCTACTTTCATCTCATGCTATTAGACTTAAATCTGTAAGCTTTGCAGGCCTTCATTTTACATGGGTGTTCAACATTTTTGGGGGAAGTTAACAAATGTTCCAGCCTCGCAATAACTATCGTTCACATGGACACTGAAAAGATCCGCAAATGGCTGTATGTGGAATGGATCAAGGACAGGAGAGGTGTTCGAACAGAGGTGCTTAAAGGAAGGGGCACAGGTAGGCCTCATGAAAAACATATACTCTTTATATTCACAGTAATAGGCAGGGATTTGTCAGTCAAAGTGAGCTTGATAACGTGAAATAATAATTTTCATAGCATCACTTTCATATACTTTACATTAACACAAATCCTTATACTGTGAGTATTAGCACGCAGTTTACATAACCTGATAAAGACTTGATATTTTGAGTGCATTCCCAACAAGCCACCTGCAGACAACTTACAAAATACTATAGTGCATTTGAGCGTTCGTTTTTTCTGATGAAAATAGTTATTTGATGCATGGCCTACTATTTCTAACTGGGAAAATAGATTCATATATATTTTTGTGTATCACCAAAACGTATAACATGCGCACCACAACTACACGTTGAAACTACTGTTTTTTTCCTGTGAAGTGATCAACTTCAATTTTGATCGCTTTCTTCTATTTCTGAGTGACGGAAAGGTATCGCCATAGTGATGAATTCAACTTTTAATGTCATTACAGAAAACATACAACGACAACAAAATGATGGAGTTATTAACAACACGTTGGAAACAGAGCGTGTCATGAAACTGGCAAATAAAGATGACAATGGAAAGGGAAATATTGATGGTGGCCAGAAGTTCAGTTAACACCATCTAGATCCTTACTCCAGAGACAGAGGGACAGAAGGTGAGGCAGAGAGACTCTACAGGACAGGAAAGATGACAAACAATCACGAAGTGACAATGTTCTTTTTTTTTTCAAATGTTAAAGGATTGTGATCGTTTGTTTTCGGTTCATGTTTAAGAGGACAATAACTCTTCTAAATGTGTTTCATTTGCATATTGCAGGTCACAGCTCTGTGGCGAAGAAACAATTGCGAGGTGGTGGTTGCTGTCGTGAGGTCTACAGACAAAAATACCCTCTTTCCTCCTCCATCATTCAAGAGTTTAAAACTCTGCAGCCACACAAATGCTTGTGGGTGAGGTAAAGAAATACTCGTCATAACGTGACAATAAGCATTTTTTAAATCACAATTCTAAACATATTGTGTAAAAAAATAATTCACACAGTATGAAGGATGAACATAGAAGAACATTAGATGTGCACCTAACCAAGTATAAGGACATGTAATATCATTATGTAGTTATCTGGAAATGGAGCTGAATGTTTCTGATGACGTACACTTTAATATTTATGGCCCTCATTTTTTATGACATACTGTGAAAAACTGTCTTGGCTGCTGGCTCTGTCACTTTCAGACATGCGCAGAGCAGACTTGAACCACAGGGGTTCTCTGTAAAGAGAGAGTAATCCAAAAGGCACAGACACACCCCTTGACTTTCAATTGGCACCCTTGACCTGTGTATTCTCTCCTGATTGTTCTCTGTGGTGCTTAGTCAATGGGATCTCCGTTGCTGGCCGAATCATTAAGTTTTTACACAGTCTGGCAGTCTGACTCAAGTGCCAGAGGTATGAGGAGAGACATCCTCCATTGTATTTATGGGAACAAATGTTTTCTATTGCTTTGTATCCTATTCTTGGACAGTTAGAAGACACAATGCATTAATGCAAAAAAATATATATACTAATTACTGTCCATGAGTAACCTCAACCTTGTGGGTCTGTGGATGTTTGGGCCAATAAAGTGCCAACTCAATTCTACCACTGACTAGTCTCTCATGCCCCTATGAACGGGGACACAGGGCAATAGTTTTTAATCTAAACCAGACCTTTTTAACTGGAGTACACTAACCCCTAATTGGGGCTCTTTTCTGTACACACAGTAGCAGTTTACCAGATAAGAAGTCAAGAAGACCAAAAAGTAGATTGTTGTAAGGGTGTATTACGTCCTGTGATGGCCCCATTGTCAAATCCATTCTGGATTCTGAGTGGTAAAATCATAGCTGAAAAATGCCTCTATGTACGTGTATACTGTATGTGGGAATGTCTTATGTCCGTCCTACATTTCATGTTGGTACATGGAATATTCCTCATCTGTATATATCATAAATTGTTATTGCAAATATAGGTATTATGTTCAAAAACTGACATTTTCAGATATTATTTTGACAAACACACTTTAACACACTTTGGTGCTTACAATTCATTCTCTATTGTCATAGACTTGGTGGGCACTGTCATTTGTGATCTTTGTGATATGACTTTCTTTAAGCACGTACTGATGAAACTGTCCCTTAAAAAATGTTTCCTTAAAGTCTACAAACGCTCTACATTTATTCACTCTGTGATAGGGTTGGATCCTATATGCTACTTTTATTATTGTCCTGTAAATGGTTCAGGGCCTATAATTTAGGCTGTGTGTAGAATGGGGCATAAAGGAATATATACCTCTACTAAATTACAGTGATAATGAAAACAGCATACATTTTTTGGCCTGTGTATTAATATGCCTATATTAATCAGAATCCCGTTATGTTTAAATGAAAAAGAGAACACCTCAAAATGAGAAGATCCTGCCATGGAAAAGACGACTGGGTGGACAAAGTGGAAAGGAGGGGAAATAACTCCCACCATGCAGCAGGACACCTTCAGCTGTGGGGTCTTTATAATGCAGGGTTGAGAGTTATATTTTCAATAATGGATATTATTGCTGTTATGTGACAATTAGGTCAAAAACTCAATTTAATTTTTTGGTGTAGATGACCAAGGAAGTTGCACAGAACTTCCCCAACATCCCCTCCCAAATTGATATAGAACCTTCAAAAACACATGGAGCAACTGCGGATAAAAATGGCTTGAGGTTATACTAAAAATGTCTGGTATGTAATGACATTTAATTCAAAGTAAATGTAAATATTTTTTTTATGTTATGTATATTTTGATGTTGTTGTGTGGGACAGCCATATGTTCAGGTCATGCCTATGATTTCAGAGTTCAACAACTGCTTCATGTGTGCCACTGATAAAGAACCTGGATGTGGCCCAAAGACTGCCTGGGTTAGTAACATGTAAGACAATTTATGATAGAACACAATGGATGGCTAATACGTCATACTGCATTGATATTTGATATTATTTATAACGTGTTACGCTTTGTTTTGTTTTAGGTTGAATGTTTTGCCCGCCAACGGTGGTTCCATGTGCTGTGCCTAGGAATGAAGACAAAAGAGTTCAACAGAGTAAAGAACACAAACTGGAAGTGCTGTCTTTGTTGTTGAAAATGTATGTTATACCCCATCCACACTGAAGAGGCTCTGAAATGTACATCAACCAGGGATACAGAGAAAGTTAACACGGTGACATGTTTCGTACTTAATTGAAGTAAAGTCTCTGTTGACATGTTGGAAAAGATTAAAGGTCTACAATTTCTGTTTAATTTGTCAATATACATTTTTTATTCGTTGGTTTACTGACCACCATTACTGTGGTTACATGTTCAGTATATGTATTGACCAGCAAACCCACTGCAGCCTACCTCACTAGCTCACTCTCCATCCCTGCTTTGGACAATTAATAGCATGACTCTCGTACTTTGACCTTTTCCTTTATGGTTGATATTAACCGAGGAGATATTATCTGTCTCTCTCCTATTGTGTACCCCTGTTAAATACTGTGGCAAAATAAAAAAAAACTGGGAAAATAAGTACTACCAGTTATTATAAATAAATATTAAAGAAAAGGGTAAACACAACACTGAACTGAACCCCCTAATTGTCAAACTAATATTAATGTACAACAATATAGACGATACATGACTAGAGGTTATGCAATATGGATGTATATCCACTGTATGCTTCTTAGGTGTGTAATTGACATGACCAAGAAGCTATTGCAATTTAAAACTATGAAAAATGTACGTTACACCGCATGATTTTACAGTATACAACCAAGAAGTGTGCAATATAGGAGGGTAGTCGGTGTACATTCTGCACCTTGTTTGAAGTCACTAGGTCACATGACCAAGGAGCTATTGAAATTCGAAAGTTTCAAAATTCATGTAAAATCATGTGAGATTGAAATGGACAAACTAAAGGATGTGCAATGTGTAGGCCCACTGAGTGGACATTCTGAACCTTGTTTGAAGTCAGTAGGTCACATGACCAAGGAGCTATTGAAATTCAAATGTAAACAAAGTTTGTACTTCCTAATTCAATTAGGAATTCAAAATGCTGCTCACATTCCCACATGTTTATTAGCTTTGGAAAGCAAATTAATGTCCAAATCGTGAAAATAAGACCTGTGCAATGTTGTGCGCAATTTTTCCAACATCATGACAATTATTTGGAGTCTGTGGCTCAAATAGTTTGAAAGCTATTGAGGTTTGAAAGAGCGAATATCCGTTGAATATCCAACTTGAAACTGTTTTTACCTTGGTTGCATTTTTTATTTTTTTTACAGTACAAGGGGAGTGTCATGTGAAAATATTTTTGACGTTGGGGAGGGGGGTGCAAGTCAATAACCTTTGTCTTCTATTGACTCACGGGGGAAACACAGACGATTTCACTACATGCTTTCCTATTAAAAAGTCTCTATGGTATTCCATGCAAAGTTTAAGAAATGTGCTTATACTATGTCAGCATTATTATGGTCTATAGAGTCTATTTTTCTCAATTTAACAGACAAACAATTGACTTTATCTGTGATTGTTATGGATCAGGCTGTTACTGTAAAAGACTCAGCTTAGGAAAGAACTGAACACGTTTTTATTTCAGCATAGAAACATTTATGGCTGTAGGTCCACTGTAACAAATTGATTAGCTGATAGTCATGATTGTTATCTGAAATTATTTGTGATAAAAATGCAATCCTATAAAACCAACTCCCCAAAAAATGACTCAATGACTCACCCAAAGTTTTACCGCCTAGTACCCTCCTTACATGTAGTGTTCCTGATTCCATCCCTGAGCCGTGTATGTCTCTGTGGTTACGTTGCCTTTTATACTGCTTCCCGGTCTGCCTCTTTATGTCTATGTGTGTGTGTGTGTGTTTAGACCCTAGGCTAAACATTAAGCCAGTCCATGCTATCAGAGGTACAGAGCGACATCTCTTCTCCAGTCTAAGGTCAGGGTGGAGTGCGGAGGCGGTGGGGAGGAGAGCCAACCAGGTTTACCACTCACCTGGGCCATCAGTGACAAACAGTGTGTGTGTGTGTGCGTGTGTGTGTGTGTGTGTGTGTGTGTGTGTGTGTGTGTGTGTGTGTGTGTGTGTGTGTGTGTGTGTGTGTGTGTGTGTGCCTGCGTGTCACTGTCGCCAAAGTAAACTTTACTAAGGCTTTAGGGGTACTTTCTCTACTGTCTCAGAGCAGGCTGCGTGAGGCTTATCAGTTGAGGACAGGCGAAGGGAGTGAGGGACATGACCTTATGGGACATTGATAAGGATGGGCTAGCCCTGATATTACATCTAGGTCCTCTGGAATTACAGAGAGGATCACCATTGTCTGCCTCCCAGGCTGGTTTAATGTGTGATGTGTACATTTACATGGGATGGGAGAATTGTGGGTATGTGTTAATGTGGGATGTCTAACATGCAAGTAGGGCCGACACTCTTAGCAAAAAAAGGTGCTATCTTCTAGAACCTAAAAGTGTTTGTTGGCTGTCCCCATAGGATAAGCCTTTGAAGAACCCTTTTGAGTTCCATGTAGAACCCTTTTCCACAGAGGGTTCTACCTGGAACCCAAAAGGGTTCTCCTATGGGGACGGCTGAAGAACCCTTTTGGAACCCTTTTTTCTAAGAGTGTAGTACACTGTACTCTGTTTACACAGTGACCAAGATATTGATACAACGCTGATCTGTCCAATATCTAACAATTTACATTTGTGAGTTTTAAAAAGCTAATGGAAGTACACTTTCGAGACAGTTTGCATAATATCTTTCAGTTCTGTGCCAGAAATGTCATAGGTTATCTAGCACAAGTCCTTTTCACAAACCACATCGCTTCCCCTCGAAAGGCTCTCAAAACATTACGATTCAACTACTTTTACAGTCATTCACAGACAGAGGGGAATGACTTAGTGGTAATTGACTCCCACACTGTGAGTGTTGTCCACCTCCTAGGCCTCCCACAGTGTTTGCTGCCTGCTGCTGTGTGTGTGTGTGTGTGTGTGTGTGTGTGTGTGTGTGTGTGTGTGTGTGTGTGTGTGTGTGTGTGTGTGCGTGCGTGTGCGTGTGCAAACTGGACTCTGGTCTCTTATTTTCCTACTTTATTACACCGCACACAAAACAAACAGAGGCCGTAAAAGTGGCACCACCATAGGGTTAACATCTGCCTATCAACACAGATACACTAATGTATTGCAGAGTATTTGTGCATGGAGAAGTGTTGTTTTGAAAGTGTGAAAGTCAGTGGGTGCGGTTGTGTGCCCCTATTTATTTTTTGCAATATGTGCTACTTCTGTTCTGTGCTCTGTGAAATAGAGCTAGTGAGACCGGCAACCTCAAAATGACTGACAACAGAGGACTTGAGACATCGCTGACAGATAGTGCTGTCATCTGAACATTTCTAAATCATTTCCTATGGACTTTGTTCAGAGTAACACCGTCTGTTGTCACATACTAGGGGATTTTTTACCTTGAGATGTATATGGTTATATTATGACGTTGATGCTATAAACATTATTCATAGAGCAGACAATTTTTCTTATTTTCTTTTTTTTTCTTCAAGAATCAATGGCTATATATCATTCATTTAAAAGTCTTAAAACGGATGTAGCAATCCCAGAATGCTCCTTTAAGACACCCAAACTCATTCTTGAAAAATTGAAGTAGTCCTCTATCGCTGCTACGAGCTTAATCACTGTTCTCAGCCAGGTGCAATCCATGGACTGGTTAATAGACTACAGTATAGCGGGATCCAGGGGGAATTAGGTTGAAAAGGAGCTTCTGGGTTGATACAGTATATGTTGCTCATATGTCATGACTCATGGGTATTAGTGGAACTGTATGCTTCAGGAAAATGTCTTCCCCCCCATTTGTATGCCTGGTTTTTGTTCTCATGAGGACAGCACATTTAACCTTCTCTTATTCCTCATAACACGTCTATATCTTGACTCACTGGTATTTTGACCAAAATCCCCTATCGCTGTGAACAAGCAGTTGCATGTTAAAATAACCACAATGATACCTCAGATTGAGCAAAGAACCCCAGTCATACAGAAGTACGGTGCCTTCAGAAAGTATTCATACCCCTTGACTTATTACACATTTTGTG